>NW_009622278.1:57250-84650 GCF_000690535.1 Cariama cristata | reverse complement strand
TCCTGCTAGTTAGTGAACCTTTTCCTACAGTTTTAAATCTCACCCTTGACATCTGTTTGGTGTGGGAAATACTCTGCACCTTCATTCTGTGTGTGGGCCCAGATTTAAAATCCTGACAGGTGCCCAGAGCCAGGGTTTCTGAAGAGCCTATCGTGCAACAATCCTCCTCTGGGCACTCAGAAATGAGGGGCCAGTTTTGCCTGGTGAGCTGAGCACCCAGCAGCTCCCAGTGGGAGCCATGGTTGCTGCCGCTCACTGCCGATGCCTTTTTGCAGTCCTCACCGTTTTAACTGCTTGAATGAATGATGGGCTTATCTGAAAAATGTGGTCATCCTTGCTTGGTGCTGAGCGTTTTTGAAAGCTGGGTTCTTTGAATTTAGAAACAAAACCAAAAGAAAACCCTCTTTCCCAGCCCCAATCTCAATTGATAAGAAACTAGGGTGGAGCAAAAGCAATTACCGCTGTAATGACTCTTGACAGCACTGACAGGATCGAACAATGAGCACTTCTCCCCCTCGCACCCCCCCAGCTGGAGATTGGCAGTGCCCTCGGTGAAACCTGGATCCACTATTGAGTAATCAAATAATGTGCTTGCATCTGAACATGTTATCCAGCTAATCCTATTTATATATATTTTTAAAAGAGGTTTAAGAAAATTACCCATCTTTTTAATGCAGCACTAAGGTTCTCTGCTCTGATAAGGAAACGTTTTGTAATACAATAAAGGGTCTAGGAAGCCTCTGGGTACACCAGACCAGCAGAGAACATGCGTGGAGAGAGGATGTGTGGGACATAAACAAGGGACTCCATCCTTTTATGGGAAGGAAATTCGATCATTTTCACATCCTGCCTTTCCAAGAGCTTCATCTCCTTAAGTGCTCTTCTGCCCTTGTCTCCCCTCTTCCTGTCCCCCTTCCCCCATAGAGGGCTTCCTCTTGGATTATCTTTTGTTTTATCCCTGGATTATCTTTTGTTTGCCTAGAATGAGGGACAGGATAAGCCAAGGAGGGACCTCTGGAGTTCTGCTTTTGTGTAAGCACCCCTGTGAGGGAGACAGTTATGTTCTCTGTTTTAAATATAAGGCATTGCCTTTCTCTTTTCTTTCCCCTGAAGGACAAACTTACCATCCTGGCCCCACAAACACACACACGGACACATATATACACACAGAGCCCCAGGTTTTCTGTGTCAGGACAGACAATTTTTTTTATCACAGATCTAAAGAAATACAGCCAATATTTTCAACTCCTCGGTCTCTTTCAGCCCTTTGTTAAGTATTCATTCTTCTCCCTCTCCATATTATCCCTTCCTACCTACGTTTTTTCTTTGGCAGCCAACTCAGGCCCTGCAGTCAAGAAATATATTCCTGCAATCATCTAATGCATTTTCTGCTTTTCAGCTGAATCTGTACATGAAGGAAAAATATTTATTAGTAAGTTAAGAGTGCTGGGGATTGTGCACTGTTAAACTCCATGCACACGCCATCTGTGTGTGGTGGTAGGAGACAGATTTGTATTTACTCTCCCAGTGAGTTGTTGCAAGCTCATAGAGTGACAGTGCCTGTTCTTTGGGCCCACTCTGCCATACCACTGTTTTTCCTTTTCTCTTTCACAGATCTCTCTACTACCACCTATTGCAGATATCACCTCAAGCAAGCACTGACACATGTGCCTAAATCTGTCCTTAGCTATTTAGGCAGACTTTTGATGTTAAAGACACTCCTTCCTGAGCCAGGGTTCCCAGCTGGAGAACAGTTTCTCTGTATTTGAACTGCTACCCTTTATTGCACCCACCATTATTGACAGGAGTTGTGGTCACTCCCTCAGACATCATAGCTTGCTAAACTTTAAGGAGCCTTTTGGAGCTCTTTTAACAACACTGATGTAGCACAAAACATATGCCTGTTGTTGTTCAGAGGTGAAGGCCATACCTTGGCAATCAGAGTGTAAAAGTGGTAATCCAAATAGCGAAGAAGGGGGAAGTTGTGCACACACGCTGGCTGCAGTTCCCTTCCCAGGATGTTTTCAGATGCATTTGTCTCTGACCTTCTGGCCAACATCAAAGGGATATCAAACCAACATCAAATGTCCCCTGTGTACAGGTCAATTTTAAAACAAAAGAGATAAGAAGACACGATTCTCTTCTCCTGCTGTCCCAGCCGTATCCCAGCAGCACACAGATCACATTGTTAGTTATAGCTGGCAAACTACCACTGGTTTGAGTAGCACTATATGTACTGCAGATGGTGTACGGTTTGGTCACAGCAGGGGAGAAAGGCAAATCGGCTAAAGTGGTGTGGAAGGCAGTGTAGAAGTCCCTACCGCCTTCCATACACCAGGGATATGCTGGTTATTAGCATTCCCCAGGAATTTTGCTCTTCAGAAACCCAGGCTAGGGTTATGTTCCTCACACAGCGCAAGTCCTCAGCACTCCAAGGGGAAGAGGATGACAAGGTAGTGACACTTGCTTGTTCTACATAAATACGTGTTTAGGAGATAGCAGCTTAGTACCAAACTATTGGGGTATATATTCCTCTCTGTGTGTGCTCACGCACGCATGTGGTTTCCTTCTTGACAGCAAGCTAAGAGCACGCTTAGCTGGAATGAACGCATCGCACAGTGGAGAATCCACAGCTGGTAAGAAAGATGGCCGAGCAATATATTCTTTTCTGATCATAGTTACCTTTCCTCTTTCTGCTGCAGAGGCTTCATTGCCGAGCAGTACTGTGTTGCTAAGGAGATAGAGCAAAAAGAGAAAGGAAGGAATTATGTTTGGGAGCAGGGAATTTATGTATCGCATATCACTGTATGACTTTCAGAATTAGGGTATCTTATTCTAGCATAAACTGTCCTTTCTAGAAAGAGCTGGACTGGGGGAGGGATGATGGGGAAGATTGTGATGGGCCCATGTACAATGTGCAGAGCTGGTCTGGAACTGGAAGAGATGAAGAGCCAGAGGTGTGGAGCAAGGTCTCAGCTCACGGACAGGCCTAGAGACCAGCAAGCTGCTGTTTCTTAATTTGTGAAGAAAGGAGTTTCCCTTGACAGCTTATCCTGTAGAGCCTCTTCCACTGCCACCTCTAATCCGAGAAGGAAAAAAAAAGATGTGTCCACTGATCAGTAGCTTTTTTTTACAGTGTCATTTAGCTGTAAAACTTTGTGGGGACTGTTTTACTGTTGAAAATAAATGTCCACATCCACCACCCTTACCAAGAGACAGAACTAACCAAATTAGTCAGCAGGAGAATGTGAAGAATTAGTATTGTACCATTTTATTACTATAAACTAGCAAATATGGTACCATTTTATTAGCTATAAAGATATTCTAGGCCTGAAAAATATACTAGATGCTAATACTGTGGTTACTGATGTAAAACAATGTATTGAATCCATATTTTTAACAGATCTTGCTGTGCTGTGACTCAGCATACTTTTTCCTGTGTTGCATCTATACTAGAGACAATCGGAGAGGAAAAGCCATGCTTGGGTGGTGGTCTTATGACTAGGACTAGACTGAAGTGCCAGCTGGTGCATGTCTTTTTGGCAGCCACTCAAGCTGTTGTTTTGTTTTGGCAGCCCTTGTAGCCAGAGCATGCTGCTTTCTCAGTTTAGACTGACGAGAGAGATGTTGGTCCAAGGGTGTGTTTTGGCACCTAGGGCTAGAAAATTCTAGCTGTGCTGAGCCTGCTGTGTTGAAAGCCAAGTGTCCATTGTCACATTCACATCTGTCTCTGTGTGCTTCATGTAGGAGTTTGGAGGAATGCAGCGTCCATCCTATTTTGAAGTCTTTCTTTTTAATTTTAGCCACTCTGAAGGTATTAACCCCCTTTTGTAAGCTGCTACAAATCAGTAGCGAACAGTTGACTTGAGCAGAGCTATGCGCATCCACAGAAGATGAGTATGTAGCTTTTCTTGTAAAAGTTGCCGCCTTCTGAGGTTTCTTTGTCTTAAAAATGCACCTCTTGATCACTCATCTCTACATGTAGGTGGAGATAGGTTGCCTGTGCAAGGCAATACTGCCAGCAGGATGGAAAAGATACCCAAACTATTTAAAATGTCTTGATTTTTATAGTTCTCTTTCTCAGCCTTTCTGTGCTTAGGGTGTTTATCCTCTGGGTGTTTGGTTTTAGATTGAGTGTTCTTTTTTTTGATCTTTGGTTTTTGGCTTTTTTTACTGAGTAGTTCTTTTACCTTCTTCTTTCTGAAAAATATGAAATACTCAACTACTGCTTTTTTGGAAATACATTCAATGCCCATGTATGAGCTATCCAGATTCTCACAATAAGCCATTTGGATGTTCTTCAGACCAGTGTCGGTGGTGTTTTTATACTCTGAATCTGTGGGGCAGTGAAAACATGTTCCAGGCAAGTCAGTTCTGGAAGTAGTTTTCATGGTGCCCTCGGAGCCTACAAAAACAGTTTACTCAAAAGCCACAGATATGTGGAGTTTTGTGTGATATTTATAATAGATTTTTTTCCTATTAGTAAAAATAAATAAGCCAGTGTCTTGTGGCTTAGGATGGAAAGAAGGCAAGCCAAGATTTGCAGGGAACTTGGAAACCTCCTGTTATTTAGTGCTCAACTTGAAGTATCTAGTAGAAGTTTAATTTCTGAGAGTGTCTGAGTCCTGCCACCTTGACAGTCAGGCTCCATTTTAGGTTTTTGGGGTAGGCAGCCAGAACCACTGCCCACTTGTCCTGTGGTTTGCTCTCTGGTGCTATACATATCTTTAATGACACTGTGATAGTGGGTGTGAAATGGGTCGGTGCTTTCAATCCCATTTCTAATGGGTATGAAGTTGAAAAAATATTCTTGCTTGCAGGTAGTCTTGATAAAATGGAGTATGTATTGAATGACAGGGAAGAAGAGCACTTGTCCTCCTGAGAACTTATTCCCTTGATCACTCTGACAATATCTTGGTGAAGTGCCTGAATTTGGGCTGCTGTTCCTGCTGCTGTGAGTGCCCTGCGGCATGTCTACTACAAGGCAGCTGTTCTAGAATAGTAATTCCTGATTAACTCTTTGTGGGGTTGCTCTTCTCCTGGAGTAAGTGTGTTTTATTCTGAGTATCTTAACCCACTTCCCAAGTGGATTAAGTAATTTCAGAAGGCGGCAGTCATAAGCCTTTAGAGAGGGAGTTAATCAAGAATAGATGCTTCATTTCAAATTTGTGCCCTACCTAATTCTCAACTGCATGTTTAGACCAGCCCTAAAACTCTGTTCTCTCGGGTTGCCACTGTAAGTCTGTCTCATCAGCATCCATCTACGTGTTCAGAATGTCAAAACATTACGTTTTCTTATGAGATGGAGAAAAATGGCTTTGTGGATAAAGAAATGAAGTTGAAAGCTGAAGTCCTGGCATTTTTTTCCTGTTTTTACCACACTTCTTGTGTGATTTACAATTTCCTTGCCTTCTCTGTCTCTCAGTTTTCACTCTTACAAAATAGGCATAATACCTTGTCTTCTCTAAACATCCTTCAGGGAGATAGCGTTCATCAACATCTACATATTACTACCCAGATTTCCAGCAGAGAGAAAGGGAGAGATATGTAGCCTGACAGATTGTCAGCCTCCAAACTCTGAACCAGCTTTCCTTCCAGTTTGGTGTTAGAAATGAGAATTCAGCTTTCAAAACTGACATCGTACTTCAGTGCTTGTTGCAGGTACTGGGCACTTGAGAAAGCTAGTGTTTTTTTAAACTGGTGTTGCTGAATACTTGAAAACTGAGTTGTTTTATTTTGGTTTTTTGTATGCACACATACACTTATACTAAATATTTCATTTTATACTAAAGGTGCATAGATGAGCACTCTTCCCTGATGTTTGACTCAGTGAAAGAAGAGGGAGGGAGAGGAACAGAGAAGGGAGAAGAGTAGTCTGTTTAGCTGCTGAAGAGCCAGGGTAGTTGGCCATCTGTTGTCACAGAGATCAATCACACAGGATTTGGTGGTGATCCATGGATAATCTAAGGAATGTCTCTAAACTTGGATATATATTTCCTCCTGCACATAAGGAGGAAGGAGCAGGAACCCTGTTTTCCCAAATCTTGTATTATTTCATTTCCCACTTGCTTTATTTTGCAGGTGTTTTTCCAGGTCTGATCACCTCGCCCTCCACATGAAGAGACACATCTAAATATCAGTCAACTTGGCATGGATGTCACCTGAGCTAAGTGTTGTGAGATGAAAGTGGAACTCAAGTTGCAACGTGCTACCTTGCAGGAGAAGAGAACTTGATCACGTGTAATCCTCTGTACAGAGACCACACGCTCACACTGTCATGCACCCAATTATACTTCAATGCTTACATCAGTTCTTTATGCCTTGCCCCAGCTGGATGGGAGAAGATGCAGCCGAGGAAATGGTATAGAGGTGAAGTCAATGAGAAGGAATAATTGCTTACAGTACGTCGTCCCTCTTGGATTTGTTTCCTGTTTTTGCCAATGGAATTGAAAGAAAACGGAGGAGGCTTCTCTGCAGGTGGACAGCAGTAGGAGGGGCTTATTTAACTTGCTTCTCAGTGCAACTCAATAGGAGAATATGTCGTCTTGAAGTTGCATATTTGTAGCACTAACTTTCTTTTTAAATAGATGGGGGGAAAACAATGACCTAGAAAACCAAATCCCAGTTTGGTAGCCAAAATTAACCTCTTGGTTCATTTGTTCTTTGTCTGAGAATTCCTAATGTTCAGTGCATCAGACTTCTCACAGACACTTTGACTTGTCTTGGTTTTGGTGGTTCTTCCTAGAACTGAGCTATTGAGATCCTTTTAAGTCAATACCAGTGGCCTTAATGGCAGTAGACTGTGGAGTGACACTTGTGACACAAATATCCTCTTTTTGGCCTGAGTGTATGTAGACTTCATGGAGGACTATATTTTTGTTGGTTGTTCTTATTTTAATTTTTGTTTTGGCTATTGCACAACATATGCACTAGGGACTCTGGAAGCTGCTGCCATGATGGCTAAGTGGCCAAGGGATAAATCCCTCAGAAACAGCACCTAATATCTCTGTAGGCCTCACGTTATTGCCATAGCTAGGACTTCTTGTTTATTTGTTGAACAAAAAACTTTAAAAGCTTATTTGGAAGCTTAAATGTTTTTTCTCTTTTCTCCACAAACAAGTGATCTTCAGAACTCCTTGTCTTCACCTGGATATTGGTCTGGGACTGGCCACACAGGCATGACTACAGGATTCCTTCCACATCATGTGAGCATGTTAGCCACAAGCCACAGTGACTTAATGATGAATTATGTTGCTTTTTCTTGCTGTTCTTCTATTAACCAATTTAAAACATTAGACTTTTGTTTGTGTAAAGAGCACCTGCAGACGTTTTGATTTAAAGCTAATGTTTGTTGAGCATCTTACACACAAAAAAAACCCAAGCCAAAAATCCTACTCCAGTCTCTGAGTGGGAAATCGAGAGCCTCTTCCAAGTATAATGGCTTCATTCAGCATTAGCCTTTTAAAGAAATTATCAAAGTCCTCCTTTTCCATTCATCAAGTTTATGATGTAGCCCACTCCTGTATGAAAAAATGTAACAGTGTGAACGGTGAAGGAAGGATTGAATTTTACATACAGCAGTGAGGCTTTTCCAAATGATTAGTCTAAAGTATTACTAACCTAGAGGTCCATTTTGGCCTACTGTGTGAACCATCAAGGAGAAGTGGAGGTCTCATGCTCACTCTTCAGTCCTATTGATAATTTGATTTCGTTGGCTCAAAGTGGATTAAAGTCTTTATTACAAAAGAAAAACAAAAAAAATGTATACCATAACTTGCATTTGAAACTATTTGGCACTGGCCCTGACTCCAAAGACTGCATTTAGGACCATAAAAATGGCCTATGCAAGCAGGCAGGTGGTCATTAAGTTGTATATTTTGTATATTCTGGGACCATCCCTACAAGATGTGTCTAGAAATGAAACAAAATGGTGTGTGGTCCACAAATGGTTGCTGCTTTTTTATACTGTATTAGCCAACTGCCCTTCTCTGACTGTTTTGACTCATTGACTGTTAAATATTTCCCTTAATTTATGTTTTGGGAGGTAAAACTGTACTCTTAGGGGAGAAAAGAACAAACAAGAAACTCAATAGATGTTGAAGAGCCGTCACCAGGATCCTTGGCACTTGAATTCTCAGCATTTTGCAACCTTTGGTTCCAGTGAGAGATTGAATTTACTTGAAAGATGCTGTTTTTCCTCACAGTTTTCACAAAACACTGTGACTGTCAACTGAACACTTTGGGGACAGGGGGGAAATACGATGTCTGGCCCATATGGCATGAAATATGGACCAAAATCTAACCATCTTTTAGGGACAATGATGTAACATTCATGATAAGAGCATGAGAGAGAGCAAGAGAGAGAGTGAAAGAAAGAAAAGAAAGAGAGAGAGAAAGAGAGGGAGAACGAAAATTGAGTTTATTCCAAAGATTTAAAACTAACTATACTCTATATGTGTATATATATATATGCTTATATATATGTATACATTTAAAAATTGCGGAGCACTGCTTGCTGACAATCTCGTATTTCTCTGCTTCTGTATTTGCATACTTTTTATGGCCATTCCACTCAGCTGTTCCACTGGGACTGAGGGCCCTAGAATCCAATTTGTGTTGGAATATATAGAGCATCCTGCCAGATGTCTAATGGGAACTGAAACCTCAGCTGTGTGAAACGGTAGAGCATCCAGTCAGTGCATTAGATTAAAAAAAGGGTAAGAGAATCCTAGAATTTCATTACTGTAGTATCCTAAAGTGCGTGCTCTCAAACCCGCCACTATGATATTCATTGGCTGTGAACCTGCATAAATGTCCTCTGACTTCTGAACACACCTGCCTTTAGACATTCTATCAGTAGTCTACAAACCTTAATTATTAAGTGACAGTTTAAGTACAAGACTCTATGTAAAGTGGAAAAAATCAAGCAAGACTGTTTATTTACTTCCAGTTGTCATTTATGGTCTTGTTGATATCTTATTTAAATATGGCAGAACAAGGGCTCCATGGAAAAAAAAATATGCTGAAATGTCTGGTTATTTTGTTCTAAAGGCAGGCCCACATCTAAATCATGGATCCAAATAGCCTAAAAAACATAGAGAAAGGGGGATAAGAGACTAAACTAGATTTCAGATTTCTCAGGCTCTCTCTGTAGCAGGTCTTGAACTCTGAAGCCAAATTTTGAGCTTTGGGACCATCTCTTCTGTTTGTAAAGGGAGATATTTTTCACCTGTATACATGGTGTACTCAGTCAATCTCTGGACTTCAGTTTTTGGGTGCTCATATGCAAGTGTCTTAGTCGTTACTACAATTTTGAACCACAACTAATATTTTGTAGAAGAAGTCTCCATTTTGGAAAGGCATAATTAGTGACACATTCCAGGATTCGTTTTTAACAATGACAAGTTTTGTTTCTTCGGAGATATTTTAAACTGTGCACTTCAAACTTGTGTAATCTGTAATAGCTAGATCCTTTTTGGGTTTGTATCTCCTTGCTAAAGTTGTACGTTATCCTCTATTCGTAAACTATGAGTAGAAACAGACTAATGAGGAAAGGCTAATCTTCTCTGTAAGGCTTCTTGGAAGCAAACCCATAAATAGATGCTATGGTGACCGTTGAGGACTGAGTTATTCAGCTGTAGAAAGGAGAAGCTTAACCTTGTTTCCTTCATGCTAGATTTATGCCTGTTTGCAAAAGAGAAGCCATTATAAAACAGTCAGATTGTGGTTTCCAAGGCCATGGAACTATAGGATGAGAACAAATTGAGACTAAAGTCTCACAAAATAGTGTACATAGAGGAAGCAGCTAAAGCAAATGTGAGGTTTTGTGAATAGCTAAAATATATTTTGGAGCAGAGCAGTCAATCATAGAATCATGTACATGGGAAGGGGCCTCCAGAGGCCATCTTGGCCAACCTCCAACTAGAGCTGGTTGCTTAGGGCCATATCCAGCTGAGTTTTAAATATCCCCAAGGATCGAAATTCTACAACCTCTCTGTGCAAGCTGGTCCAATATTTGGCCACCTTTATGTAAAAAAAAACTACATCCATGTGTCAAGTGGGGATTTTCCATGTTCCAGCTTGTTTTCATTCCTTCTTCTGCTGTGCACCTCCAAGAAGAGTCTGGCTTCATCTCTATACACCGTCTGTTAGGTATTTGTAGACAGCAATAAGATCTACCCTTACCCTTACCTAAGGTTGAACCATGTCTCTCAGCCTCTCTTCATCCATCATTTGTTCCAGAACCTGATCTCCATGGTGGTTAGATGTACTCCAATATGTCAATAGTTTTCTTGTAATGGGGAGACCAAAGCCTGACACAATATTCCAGATCAAGATATGCTTCCTATGTTACAGTGTTGATATAATTTATTTATTCTGGATTTTTCCGTTATCTAATTGAGACAAGCTATACTCTATGACAAGATTCAGTTTTTAAAACTGACTTACGAAAAATCGTTTAGGAAGCACCAGTATAAAGATTTTTCTAATCAGATTTGCTGAATCTGTGTATAAAAATATGCTTATAGAAATATGTTTTCTATACTGCCAACTTGAGGCCTGGCAAGCAAAATTCTGTTTTTCCAACATAATCATTGCTGGTTTACCTTAAACTAAAAAAATGTATTGTTTCACTCATACAATCAAACATGAAGACACATGATGCTGTATTTTAGTCACTTTTTTGACCAAAATCAACACTTCAGTGCATCTTTGTTCTGTTTGTTTTTCCCCTTAGGAGATAAAGAGCAACCTAAAATATCACATGTATTTTATAAAGATTGGTCTAACAGAAAAGAGGATTCCAGAGTATTTTTCATTATCCCAGAGTTGTTGTTTTTCAATAGCCAATATTCTGTGTAGAAAATTATGTTACCTGGATAAATTGGCAAATGAAGAAGAAAAAGGACGGACTGAAATCCTAGATTCTTTTGATGTCTTGGATAAGGCCCTGAGCTGTCTGATCTGACTAACCTGCTTTTTAAACAGAGGGTTGAATTAGGTGACCTCCAGAGGTACCTTCCAACATTAATTTTTCCGTGTTTCTATGATTCATTTCAGAGCTGTCACTGATTAAATGTGTACTGATTCTAGTTCTTCCCAGTCTTGTGCTGGCGGAACAGACTATAGGATGGGTCTGTAGGGTTTCTCTCAAACTCTGATAGTTTCATCCTTATTAAACTTTATAAGGCTTCTTCATGAGGGAGACTTAGAGAGGTGGAAATCTTAAAAAAACCCAAACCCCTTAGCAAACCAGTTTGAAGAAATATTATACCATGAGATGTGTCACAGCTGCAGGGACCAACCAGGTATTATGGAAACAAGTTTGCTAACCTGGAAAACCCATGTGATGTCTCAAAAAATGGTTTCCAGGACCTGAAATCTAAGCCAACATATATTTCTACAAAGGTGAACATTAATTTTTTTTTTATTTATTTATACTTATTTTCCTCAGACTTTTTGGAATTGGGTTTATTGGTTTTTTAGGCTTGCACATTTTCACTTAATATGTGGAAGGCACTAACCAAACAACGATGGGGAAGAAGACCCTGAGTGCAAGAGGAGCCACCAGGTCCTTCCTTTTGGAACTGTTTTGACTTCAGGAGTAAAAAGATAACTAATCTCTAGGGTGTATGGCTGTAACTACAGTGATTGAGTGTATCTTATCTGTGACCTTTCTGATACCTACAGAATCAGGCTTTCTCCCTCATTTTTACCTGGCCCTAGACAATTTGGGCTTTTTAACTGTCTCTAACACAGAGGTTGCTTCTTATACTTAACAAAGTTTGTTTATCTGTGTAGAAAAGAGGTCATAATCGGTTCTTTTGTCAAAACTGATGAAAATCCAACTTGCTTAAGTGTTTCCTTTTCTCTGCCTGTTCCCTTAATGCGTGTCAAAATCTTTAAATTTAAAAAATAAAAAAAGAGGAAAATTTTGTAAATAATTTAATGTTACTAGGCCAGCACCCAGTGGACCAAGGGCTTTTATTCTTGATTTCATTCAGGACTTGGCACATCCTGTCATTCCATCCAGTAAGACTGTTTTTAAGCTTTCATATCCTGGGTGATGCCTCTAACCGGACACTCTTTTAAAGTACTTTTTGCTGATTTCAGATAGAATTGCACTTGCAAAGATCCCCACATACCAAGAACAAAAACAATGCTTGACAATAACTCTGTTTAACTCTTGAAAATTGAAAATTATTTCCTCCTAAGATTCTACAACTACTCATTGACAAGTCTTGCCTGTCTTTCATTAGCATTGAATCTATGCCTTCTTGAACGATCATTTCCAGATCAAGCTTTGGATATTCTTCTTGCTTTTGTCACATTTGTGTCTCTTTTTATTAATAGTTTAGGCATGACTACTGCAGTCTTTCTCCTCCACAGCTCTATGCTGGCTTCAGTGGCAAGATTTAGCAGTGTAAGAACTGTAGGATCTGGCCTACCAGGTACTAAGATCTGTCTCATAAAGCTAAGACTTTCCTTCTCCCTTAGAGGAAGAAGTCCAAGACATAATCATGCTATATAAGTTATATATATAATGATATAGTTGTATATATAAATTATATACATAAAAATGTGGAGATGGGGGGGTAGGCTGCCTTTATCACCCCCCCAGAATGGGTTTCCCTACCTGAAAACTTTCAAATGCAGGCGTCATTTTTCAAACAGGGTTTTATAGTTTTCCTTAATACTTGTTAATGGCATTTTGAGTGTAATAATTGAAGTTGGAACTCTTCACAATTTTCAAAATGAAAGCTTTGATGATTTTTTTTAAGTGCTTTGGTCCTAACTTCTGTATACTGCCAGAAAACAGGTTCTCCACCCTTTCTGTGTGTGGGTGTAGATGTACAACAGTGTACCATATATACCTACACAGAAGAGGAAACTGAGCTACTGACTTACAGTTTGTAGTAGCCAACCGTGCCTATTGCTTTGATTTAGGGAGGGCACTTGCTGTTGCCGCTGCATTTTAGGAATCATGTCAGCTTCTGTAGGAAAGTTTTCAACAATGCTGAGAAATACATGTTGCTGTGTACTGTGAATGAGTAGGCTGCAAATTTGGGGACTGGGAGGGGAGGTGGGAAGGGAGGGGGATGAGGGCTTAGCATGTACACACTAGAAGTGAACTAGAATGGACAGAAAGGTGACAATTTTAGCCTGTATTGTTGGGCTCTCGGGGAAATGAAAAGCTAACGTGCAGTCCTTGGAAGGCCTGATGGCTGAAGGGCTGATCTTTACTTTATATTTTGCTACATACATTTTACCTGTCGCTCTGTATTTCAAACCGCAGGCCTGTCAGATGCTGGAAGTAGATCAAAACACTGGTTTAAACACTACTTTGTTACCAAGGCCATGTCTCTACCAGGGAAGTTGCCCTATGTTAAAATACCGGTCTAGTTAAAATCACTTTGTAGCTGCACCTATTACTTGATTGCCTGGATTGGGTTTGCATTGGCATCCTATGCAGTTAAGCTGGAGCGTAAGAAATGCTGCAACCAATTAAGATACCTCTACAGGAAGGTTCTTGCACCAGTTTAAGTACCTGGTTTTGAAATCACTGCATATAAACCATGACAGCTTTTCTCTTGGAAACAAGGCCTTAGTTTAGCATGTCTACTCATCTAGTTGAAAAAATAATAATGCAGGCTGAGATTTCTTTTTTTTCCTTGCTTTGCAAAGTGGCCTGTTTTCTTTCTTGTCCTTTAAAACCTTTCTTGCTCTCTACTACACATTAGATTTTTGTTTGGGGGATTTTTTTTTAGCAACAACACAAAAAAGTATGAATGCTCCCTATTTAAAACAAAAACAGAAACAAACAACATTGCTTGAAGGACTTTCATTTTGCACTATAATTTTTCTTTTACCAGATGTGTCTGATAAGTGCATTTTGGAGATGCCCTCGGTCACGTTCTCTCAGGCCTACTCTGGTATTTCTAATATATCGCAGAAGTACCCAATCTTGTAGCCCTCAGTTCTGCCTTTTTTTGACATTTTATTTTTTTTAAGCTTTTTATATATATATATATAAATATATTACTTTGTCAGTTTTTTTGCTGTACAAAAAGTCTTAAGATTTAAAAATATTATTTGTATTATATGATGGTGGTATGTTAATGTTACAAAATTATTAATGAAGAAAAAATTTATTTTTGTTACTGGTCTGTTTCATAATTCTTTTTTAAATTGGTATATTGTAAGATATCTATGCAAAAATGTTATGTGACGCATTTTTATTTAAGAATGTAATATGTGTAATAAACAGTAGAATGTGTTTGGCCCAACAGTGTTTAGTGTGCCTTGTATATTATTTCTTTATGAAAACTTCTGTGAACAGTGAAATGGCTTTTGAGTATCAGTTAAGGCTATGGTTCTGTAAACATTTATTGATATAAAATATGTAACCTGTAAGTATGTTTGGGCTTATCAGAATCACATTTTTTTGATTTAAATAATTTCTTTTTTTTTTCAATGTATGTTATACCGGTTCAAGTGTTACTTACATTCATGCCGTATCACATGTTGCTTTTGGAAAAGATGCTCAAGAAGGAAGTTCTTATTCTTAAAAGCTGACCAGATTTGGCTTGTAATACTGCTTCTGTTGGAGTCAGTGACTTCTGTTATTTGACAGTTTACACTGGTTGAAGATTTCAGCCAGTATTATTTTTGCAAAAGACACTGAGAACACCTGCATTGCATTTTCCATGCCTAGCTTTCAGACATTTGTCAGTCAGTGGTCAAAATAGGACTAGACTTTGAGGCTCCTGAGCACTAGTGCTAGGCTCTAGTCTGTGTGTCGGGCTGTCTCACAGCAGTGCAGTATTGTTCTTTTTCCCCCGCCTCAGTCATTTAGACTCCCTCTTTAATGTCTGCAAAATTGCAAGCACAATTGAATCCACCTGGATGCTCAAGTAATAAAAATGTATTTAGGCAGTAAAAACAGTCATTCTGAGTACAATTACTTGGCAAGTGTCATGGCATAAAATGAAATTACTTTTTCAAGTCAGGCTGGTATCCCTCTTGGTTTCTTGGTTTTTGCTGTCTTGCAGCAACCTCAGTGGGCATTGCATATGAACATCCTATAGAGCTCATCTGATGCCAGCTTGCTAGGTTTTATTTCTGGGGCAACATGCCTTACTTGCCTGGTTGGGAAACATGCTAGGCTGTTTATGTCAGACAGACAGAGGGTAGGATTCCCCACCTGACACCTGCGTCTAGAAGCCAGATGACCATTCTAACCTGCTCATTTATACTCCCTCTGTAGCTAATGAAGAGAGACATATCCAGAGGTGACTCGCTCCAGGGGATGAGTTGAATGCAAAAGGAGCTGAGGTGATGTCAGGCATTTCTGGAAAGCCACGTGGTAAGTTGGAAGACAAAAGTTCCAGTGACGCCCATGGCTGCTCTGGTCACTCAGGTTGTACCGGATGTTTGATGATGGACATAATTTGTAGTGTTTGGGTATATGTTAACGAACAGCTCTTGAGCACTGGAAAAGGGCTCAGCACAGGTCAAAATTTTGAGCTTGTGTTCCAAATGGTCAAAACCGCACAGTGCTCTGGCTGCCTCAGTGTGGCAGTGATATCTTGGTGTCACTCTTACAGAGCATGAGTGAGGCAGTCAGTTGTCATAGTTTTTGGCATCCTACCAGGAAAATACAAGGCTGAAAAAAATGATCTCTTTGTTGTAGATTGAAGTATTTATATGATGTAGGTATGAATGGAGTTATGTATGACACAGAATTATTTCTGCAAATAGAATTTTGACTTTATAACTTGTTTTCTTGTAAAGACAAGGTCCAGGTTCCTTCACTTTCTCTCTTCCTTGAAAACCTCTGGAAGCGCTTTCTGACATTTGTATGTCTGTATGTCTAGAAAAAGATACTTCCAGTGAAAATGAGTCCTCTTCTCTCCACCTGTGAGAGGGACTTCGAGAGAGCTCTGGAACAACCTTTTTTAAAGAAACTTTAGGGCAGCACAGCTGGTTCTTTGGCCTGTATTCAACTGGCATGAATAGGAGGGAGGATTGTCAATACAGGTAAACATATAACCAGTTTGTTTTCCAGCAGCTTTCGGAAAATACAATGCTTTACTGTCAGACACTTCCTCTTAGAAGCAAGTAGGTTATTAGTTTGCAGGAATAGCTGGAGGCCAGGGAAAAGAGATACTGTGAAAGAACTTCCCTCTGAAATTGTTCAGGTAGCCCAGAGTCATGCACCTTGGGCAACTCCCACTGTCGGGGTGCAGAGCTCTCTAAGGAAAGAAAAGAAAAATTTATTCACTTCTAGAGTTAGACTGCGTATGACCATCCTATTGAGCTCATCTGATGCAAACTTTGCATGACTTTTCAGACATAGTTCCTCTCCTCCAAATGCGTGTCAGCTGAAGCAGAGAAGGGCGAAGGAGTCCTTACCCCTTTCTCAGGCTGTAGGAGGCTGAGCAAGCTCAGCGCTGTCCGGCATGACTCTGCAACATGTGGCTACCTGGTGAGCAGCTTACTCTAACAGAAGAGATTGCCAGATGCATTAGTTTCCTCAAGTATCTTCTTTTCCAAGCTACTTGAGCTGAAAGAAGAAAAAAGAAAAATGCTTTGCATGAAACTTACAAATGTTGATTTTTCCCCCTCCCTTTTTTTTTTTATTTTTGGCTTTACCTCAGGTTTTCCTAGTGTGGTCAAGTGATACCATTTTAAAAGTATTTTGGAATATTCAGAAAGGATGTTTGAGAAATAGGAACTTTCCTGCCCCTCAACAAAAGCCTCTTACCCTTTCAACAGAAAGTTGCAAAAGTTCCTAAAATTCAGTGATGAGAACCTTGTCCTTCTGAGGCGAATATTTTGGTCCCTAAAATATATGTTTGTTTTCACCTCTTTCCTGTGACCCTACAATACTGTGGCTAGCTGATGGTGCAGAAAGAGCTGCTACAAGGAGGGTAATTTGGAATATGAAGGAGGGCACAGCCCTCATAATCAGAACAATGCCTAATGCTCTGGGAAGCAGCAAGAGCTGCCAGAGTATAACCTAAATATGGTTCATGAGCTCTGGCACAGAATGGAAGGTCTCAGCTACGGATATTTATCTCCATGTAAAATCACGTGAGTAGCTGCAAGGCCTGGCCACAAACACCCTGAAATCTCAAGTAATGGTTATTAATAAACCTTAACTGTTTCCATTCTGCTTTTCTTTTGCAATGCTTATCATGCAAACATTTCCCTAAATCCTCTCAGCCCACTCTGAACCTCCTCATCTCTTTCCTTTTTCAGGTTTTTATGCTGCCAGGTGACAGTTACCCTTCTTAGCCCAGGGCTGTCATCACCCCTTTACATTTAACTGATTAATTGGTATTTAATGATTAAATTATTATTAAATGATAAATTAAATCTTCTTCATTGTGAAGGATGAGTTACAGGGAGCTGAAGTGATCAATGTTCCGAGACCCAAGAAATAAAATTGTGGCTGGGTCACTGTGCACCTCAGAGAATATAACTATCTGTTGGTGAGTCAATGGTATGGCACCCAAGGAATGTATGTACTTGTCCACTATAGTCCTCCCCTTGCTCAGAGACCCCATTCCTAAAAAGTTAGTTAACTGTTGTTCCGAGGTCCCCAGCAGAGCACAGCCCGAGTGAGGAGAGGGGAGGCACTGTGCCCTTCCCCACCCCCAGAGGACAGTCTGCTACCCTTCGGAGAGGCAGGGACTGAGGCAAGGGCCTCTCGGGCGCCACACAGCCGAGGTCCTGAGGAGAGGCATGGGGCCCCTCAAAATGGCGCCTCTCTCCCCTCAGGTCTCCTGGCAGCAGCCGGCCTGTCCCCTCGGGCGCCTTTTGTCATCGACTACAAGCACCAGCCCTGCTCAGTGCCTGAGCAACTGGAAATTGTGGCAGAGACAGCAGGAGCATTAAGGCTGAAGGGAAGTGCAGGAGGAAATGTTCTCCTCCTGTCAGGTGGGTCCTTTTCCGGCACATGGAAGCCATGCTGCCCTCTACCCGTACAGTGGTTCTCTCACCCTTCTGTCCCTATCCCATACTTCACTGTTTTCAGGTTCCTCTTGCAAAGCTGGCCAGGCTTTCTGCTGAGCCATGAGGGTTTTCTTTTCACAGTGTTGGTAACCAAAGAAATAAAATGACACTATATTCTTCATGATGGGGATTGCTATTAGCCCTTTGTCTGCTTTTGTCTCAGCACTTCTGATTCTGGGTGCCTGCCCTCCTGAGCCATGGCATAGATAAAAGCCAGCCACCTCAGCATCCATGGGTTGCTTTTTCATTTTAACTCAACAGGGTCATAGCACAGTTGTGTGTACTGTTAAATTGCTGGTATGGCCCTTTCAGACACCTCCCACAGCACCACCTGGCTATGCCTCAGGGCTAGCAGGTGCTCAAAGGCAGCCCAGACATGGGCACTGTTTTGGGAGATTGTATGGGGAAAGGTAAGAGATTTCAGTGGTGTGGGGCATAAGCCATGTGAAGCCAGTCAGACTCAGGGCCAGAGAAGACCCCAGATGCGTTTAATTGTACATATGAATGCCACCAGCACTCCTACACAGTGCCATTCCCTCCAGCAGCTGCTGTTGGGCTCTTTCAATGACCACAGCTGTCTCTGAGGAGAGCACTATGGGCTCAGGGGAGCTGTGTCACTGTGATCAGGTGTTACCTGAAATTAATTAATCTGTGGGATGAGAAGGTAGCTGTGCAGCTCTCTGAACGCAGCACCTGGCAGCAAAGCTGCTCTGGCTTGGTGCCTCAGATGTCACGTGCTTCTGCCATCACGGCGCAGAAGCTTCAAGATGGTGGCTGTGCCAGCAGTAGCTGGGATGGCCGCCAGGTTGGGCAGGCCTCCTCCTTCCCCTGCTGCTTCATGTGCTTGGTGGTACTGGTCGGTGAGAGGTAAGCACATGCTCCAGAAGGAAGCTGGCCCACCATGGTGGGCAGGCAAAAAAAAGGTCCACAGGCTGAGCAATTTTATTCAGCCCCTGAACAGAAGACCAGCCCCTGAGTAGCAACTGCCTGACAAACTTAAGGAAGTCAGTTTTCCCTTTAATGTTAGTGGAAATTACATTGTACACAAACCAAGGGGAGAATGTGCTCCTAATTAATTGGAAATCACTGGCAGCGACTCACCGTGTCAAGAGGGTTTTGGCCACTTGTCCCTCACTCTTCAGAAAGGCCCCATTTCCACACATGGAAGGACTTGCTTGGAAGCAGCTTGAACCGATGAAGAGTAGTCAACAACTCTGAGAAAATTGCCTGTATGTTTGTGTCAGTTTAATAGAGAAATATATATTCAGATTTAAATGCCTTCTTGATTTATTTTTTTTACAGAAGAGAAAAGGATGAAGAGGATACTAAAGACAAAACATGCAAAGAGCACCTGAACTCAAGTTTGGTTTTAAATAGAGCAAGATGTTAGTGGAGCTGTATGGCAAGGAACTGTACCAGGATTTCGAAGTGCCAGATTGTACCTGTACCGCAGCAAACATTTTAGGTAAATTTAACTAAATATCATAATCTGGTATTGGCTCAGTTTTAGTGATATGCACCCCTTTTTCCTCTGTATGCTCCTATGTAGCACAAGTATAGTATGACCATGGAATTCACTTGCTCCAAGGCTCTAGCAAACACATAGCAAGGTGTTAATGTCTGCGTAAGACATTTTGTCTGGGTGATTCTGCTGTGAAAGGCTAGTGCTGATTTCCTCTTTCCATGGGGACAGTAGAGATGATCCACTTCACAGGAGTTCAAATATTAGCAATAAGCAGTGGAGAGAGGGTTTTTACTGACAGTAGCCAAGCCCAAGGAGGACGGTTTGAACTATCATTTGTTGTTCCTGAATTCTGTGCTAAATCCAGGTTCTAGGAATTTACAGCCTAGTCTGCAGAGGACTTGAGTTGACTTTGACACCAAGTTGGGAAAGGCATCTCTCCTTGACCAAAACCAAATCCATGTAACTGTAGCCATTGGTTACAATACCTTTTGTTTTAAGTACAGCAGCCTGTTTTCTCTAAGGCACAGAGTGACTTCATTACTCTGTGTGTTGATTTTTCTGAAAAGAATTTGTAAATAGTTTCAGAAAAATCCATTATTCCAGTAGAAGGATGTGACCCTCAGACAGCTTCGTAATTTTCACTCGTCTGATTATGGTGCCAATTGTCTTACAGTGTGATGGGACTGAAAACAAGAAGAGTGTGATGCCAAAATCACTTACTGCTTGCAATGTTTTTGCTTTTGCTTTGTTTGGGGAAAAATTATGGCTGGTGAAAATACTGGATAAATCAAGGAAGTTTATGATTCTTCCTTCATGCGCCATGTGCCTCACAGCTGACCCAGAACTATTTGAAATGGAGGACTAAAACAGTCTGCACCACTTAAATTCAAGGCTTTTTGCTTCTGATTGCCTTTAGCTGTGCCAGGCATCGCCAGCTGTGGGGGTGGATACACATCTATTAAGAACTAGACTAACATCTATTTTATGCTGGCAATTGTCAAAGTGAACAGGTAATCACCATCAGCATGATTACTGCTTTATGTGCTGTCTCGCACACATGCGTATGTATTTATACATGTGTACACACACATGTATTTAGGGATATTTAAGTTCTTAAATTCTCTCGTGACCTTCTTGGTGGTACCATAACACAATCCTTAAGAGCATTCTCCTACTCCCATCCCTATACTTAAGTGATACGAGAGGAGGAGAGGAACAAAGCTCCTCTGATGTAATACTAGTATGGTGTTAAGAGGCCTTGTCTGCCAAGCCAGATACTCCTGTGACACTGTAAGCCCATCACTTCAATCCAAATTCACAGCTGGTGGAATTCAGTCCCTAAATATCTTTATTGGTATTGTGCAGCTTTAGCCTCCCAACAACTCCCTAAACCAGGAATGATAGCATTCCTCCACAAGACAGGGGTACCTGCATTAATGAGATTATCAGATTCCAAAGAGACAGGGGCCCCAGACTGACTTCCCTGGTTTCACCTGTCTGCTAATCTGTTTATAACAACATGTTGTTCCTGGTTAATATTGCCTTCAATTAAGTTATATCCTGTTAAACACCACCACCACCTTAGTTGACTGCCAAACCATGAAGTGATAGCTTCAGTGGCAACACCATGATGTTCAAATACAGTAGGTCGAAGTACTGCGTTACCACGGTTCTCCTCCTTCCCTGCCTTGTGTTCTCTATTGTATTCTTTACTGGATTCGTGTGATGCATCACACAGTGGCTGTGAGTATGCTGGGAAGGGCCAAGCATGTGCTTGTGAACTGGATGAGTTCTCCATCTCAGTAGAACTTGTTTCTTTTCACCCAAAGACATGTAAATTGAAGAGACCGTATGTATTTGAGTCTTGACTGAGGCCATACTGATGTATGCTGTGTGATACTGATACATATTTTGTAATGCCAGTGCACCTTTACTCTCTCAACTGGAAACTGGAAGCAATACTAAGAATTCCTTGTCAAAGGTGACTGTGAGGATCAAATGTTTTGAGGGAGGGAAGTAACTTTTAAGAATATTATTTGGTAGTAAGCAGACTTTTTTGCTGTATCCCTGAATCTCTATTGCCATAAAAGACAAAAACGTAACGTGATTCTGTAAGAAACTCTGAGATCAGTGCTAATACATTGTGACTCGCTTAGGAAAAAAAAAGAAGGTATGTATGGAAGATGTTGTATGCTATATATCCTTGGGAGTGCTTGAAGGCATCAGTGCATACTCCAGGCTCTCACTTTCTTGGAGAACTGTAGGGTGCAGACATTAAAGTTCATGGTTTATAGATATATAGGGGAGGAGAAAGGAAATTAGGGTATTTAGGTAGCGGTTATTCAGTCTGATGTTTTTGGAAAGAGAGGTCATCTCCAAAGAGAGAATGATGTTAAGTTCCAGTGTGTCTGAGCAGAAGATTTTTATGGATCACCCTTCAGGGCTGAATGCAGAAAAAATTTCATTTTTCTGAAAAGTTAAGCCTAGCCTGGTGTCTGATCTAAAGACCATTAAAGCTACTAGGCAGATTTTCAACTGAAATAATTCAGCTTAACTCTCAGTCCTGAGTATGGAGATTTTTTGATTCATGCCAAACTTTTTTATTTTGTCATACAACAAGATAGATTTTAAAAAAAAAAAAACCACCAACAAAAGTGCTAAAAGACAGCCAATCTAATTACAATATTTCTGTCAGCACCCATTCTTTTGGCCCCAAAAGGAGCAGACTCCTGCCGTGGTTCTGCTCTTCCACATAGTTCTGATTTTAATAAGAACAGAAGGAGGCATATAGAGACCATAACATTTTCTGCAGGGGTCCAGTCCATGCCTCAGCATTAGTAAAGTGGCAAATTAACAGTCTTCTCTAAGAACTGCTCCTTTGTACGATGACAGCCCGGTGTACCATATTTTTTACAAAACCATAGTTTATGACTAATACACTGGTCAGATGTTACACGTACTTTCATGTCACAGATTACCAGTTGGCAGTAACAGTGGAGATGATAGTTTCCAAGCTTTACACAGACTTTTTCTTTCTATTTCTCTTTTTTTTTAAAAAAAAAAAAAAGTTAATTATTAGTCCACCTCGAGCACTTCTTTTTTCTAATCTGGCCATCCCCAGCCCCCTCCCCACCCATCAAGCTGTGTGAAATCTTTCCAGCAAGACCTAAAACCATGTGATATCCTCTTGGATTCACGTTTCGTGTGGATTCTCAAGCTGAGAGAGGCCTCAGGATAGAGAACTGACTGACAGGGGGACGGCAAGGCAGTCAGGATTGTGTAGGCGTGCAGAACTGAGGAACCGGGGCTGCTCAATATGTTTTTAATGAAACTAATAAATACAGCCATTGAATGAATAGAGCTGATTGACATGGGGAGTTCCTCATTCCCCCCTTCCATCTGCAGCCTTTTCAGTAGCAGAACAGAATAAAGAAATGTAAAAGGAAACTGGGACATGTATTTTCAAAGAAAAGGTATGTAAAATTGCAGGCAAAATGCTGGATAAAAGAAAAATTGTTCTTTTTCTACAAAAAGCCTAACAAGGTTTTCCCATGTTCTTTCCAGAGAAAAGAATCAAACCCTCTCTCACAGTTTCCAATGAGCCAATGGAAAGATCAGTAATGGAATAGCTGAAAAAAATTCAAAGTAGAAATTGTTTTTCATTATCATTTTCATGACAAGGAAAAAAATTGCTAGGAAAAATCAGCTGTCCCACTGCTTAAAAAAAAAAGAAAAGAAAAAAATAGAAGTGAGCTTTGAAATGTCTTGATGATAAAAAGGGAACATTTCCAAGGGAAAATGCAGCCCTGATCTAATTATGGAAAGGAGTTTGCAGCCACACAGCTCTGACCTCATCACACCATGCAGGATCAGGCAGCGCATTGTCTGCACTGGGTAGGATGTGGCTAGTCAAATCTTTGGATAAAAGGGTGCCTGCATTTCCACATACCTTCTTTTTCCTCCATCAGCATGTTGACCGTGTGTCCAGTTCTAAAAGATGGGAACAGGGATGACGGATGACCTCGAGGGTAACTAAACTGAAATCGCAGTGGCATATTCTGAAGTAGGGAGCTAGGCAGAGGAGTTGTTTAAAAATAGATAGATGGCCAAAAATAAATACTATCAATATCTGCATACCACAAGCTTAAAAATAATAACAGGTGAAAGCACAGTGTATGACAGTGGAAGGAGGACTTGACATAATGGGTATTTCTGAAGAATGAGGGAGTGTCAAAAATCAATGGGACATTGTAATACTTTACTTACTATAATCTCTAGAGCAATGACAGGTTAGGTCACAGAGTGAGGGGGAGGAAAGGGGCTCTGCAGCTGCAAGACACCATTGGATCTATATAGATAAGATTTTAGTAGGTGAAGAAAACCAGATAGTAAAATATTTATCTATTAATGGCTGACAAGAAGAAACTATATATTAGGAGTAAATAAAAGGGACTGCAGCATAACTCTGAGAAACCTCCTCTGGGTAAGAAGCATACCAAAGAGTAGCTTGCCAATATTAAAATTTAGAAAGGAGGAATTTTCTTATAAAAAGTACAAAATCAAATAGAGAAGCTAGTGAACAAGCCATAGAACTGCAAATAAGGATATTCAGAGCTTTAGGCTGATTAAGGAGGTTTTTTTCTGAGTAACTCACAGTGATCACAAACCACATACAGTAGATTTTAAAGAGTAGATTATCTAATGCCTGCTTCTCTACCTTCCCACCTCACACCCGAACATTACACTGAAATATTTTACAGTATATTCTTCCTTCTGCTGTTCCCCTTTGTATCTTCCTCCCACAAAACTATTGTAGCAATAGTCCAGCTCTTTTTTGGCTGCTGTGGATATATGCAGAAGACTTCCACACCATTGTAGAGAAGACAGACCAGAATGCCTCAAAGCATCCCTGAGCTGCTTAACCTTATAACTTGCACGTGCTGAAAGCAGGGAATTAAAGTGGGGGGGGAGGGGGTTACCCCACAGAGGTTTAGGTCAAACATATGCACAAGTCTTTGTAGGGACAGAGCCTCCAAATGTCATGCAAAAGTGAAAAAAACACTGTATATTCATCATCACAGCAAAGATTATTTGTATTTGAAAAATAATGTGGCCAGAGCCTGACTTAGAATGGCTAATGTTCTTATTCCATAACTAGGTTAGTCTTGCTGGCTCTCTACCAAATCCCACAAATATCCAAATTAAAGTAAAGTAGTTCAGAACAGATCTTCTGTAACTCTCACTTCTCATTTTGGGTCCTAAGTAAATAGGTGCGTGGTGTGCACACGCCAAGTGGGCAGCAAAGCTGAGCTCTGACAAGTCAGCTACAATGCATATTCCAGGGTCAAATTCAATGGTATCAGTGGAAGTTCTGTCTTAACAGCAAAAATGGATCAGAGTGCCCTCTGGGCTAGTCTGTTGTGAATGCTTGTGCTATTGATATAATATTCTAAGATGAATATTTTTTAAAAGTACAGAAAAGGAGTCAGGAAGAAAAGAAATATTAGTAGTATGAAAGTACGTTTAGTAAGTTAACTCCCCTTCCCCAGTTCTCACTTCATTTCTTTGTTCTAGGTAACCATCTACTTAATCAGACAGTTTTAATCAGATGAGTGGTTTTTCCAGATACAGTACACTGCTTGTCACGAGTTTGGCTATTAATCAAGTGATACTCTTCAGGATTTATGCCTCCTATGGACTGTCGAGCTGGAAACCTTGTGATAGAATGAATCTTCATGAGTAACCCTTATAAGCACATGAGATTATCTTTAAGGAAATAATTAGATTCCTTTCAAGTATTTCAAATGAAGTACACCCAACCTGAGATCCTCCAATTAATTAACCACATTTCTAGAATTTTCTTCCCTGGAGCTCAGATCTAAAATCACAGCTTCTCCCAACCCTAGGACTGGACCATGTTTCTGTGAAAATCAGAATCATCGCATTGGCTTTACAGGCAACACATACAGGTAATGCATGCAGGCTCATATTAATTAACAAATGTCTGATTAAAACATGAGAGTTACTTATTAAAAATTTAAAAAATCTTGGTGACTTTTTGCCACATTTGCAACATGTGGGAGCATTTTTTGCCATGGTCACAAACACCTAAAATTAGATGGGTATTCAAAAGATGTCCTGGAGACTTAGGAAGGATAAAGTTTTGCATGCCAGTTGTATTTCTTCCTCTTTTGTTTTGTTTTACTTGCTGTTTGTGTGGCTCCTTGGTGCTAATTTATGGTTTTCAAAAACATAGTTAAGTAGTTCATTTATAGAAGACAAAAATCAATTAAAAAGCCAGGCTCAGTCTTATGTGTACTTAGTCCTCAGACTTCCAGAGAAATTGAAATGGTTCAGAAGTACAAATTCATGTTAACAATATTGGGAATGTGCCACTATTTTTATAACTTATTCTCCCACCTTATTATTTAAATAATTGCCTCCTTGCCCACCCACCATATTTAGGAAAGAGAAGAACTTTGCACAGATGTATAATATCTGACAGGGAAAAAAGAAAAGAGGAAAGGTTAAAAAAAAAAAAAAAAGAAGGAAATGGGGAAAGGGAGGGAAAAAAGAAGAAAGAAAAAGAAAACAGAAGAAAAGATGGCACCTATCTATAGAGCTGCAGAAGAGAAGACATAGCCTCCAGTTCAGGAAAGACTTCCTGTTCCCAAAGAGGTGATTAATCATATGCTTGAAGTTAAGCACACTTAGGTGCCTTGCCAAATTGGGATATAGGAGGAAATTGTGTGCTGAGTAGAACATCCTGATTTTATTTCCTAAAAAGTCTTCTTGTCTTTAAGATCTTGTCTGTTCTGTCTGACCAGAGAATTGATAATCACAGGGCAAAATCAATCTAGGCTCTGGAGCAACTGATTGCCAGCAGGTTGGCTGAAACATATCCTGTGCTGGGGTCTAATTGGTGGAGTTTTTCAGTTGTTAAGGAATCTGCTGGGGAAGACTGTGAAACCCAGCATATGTATTTCTGATTTTGTTAGTACAGGGACAGAAATTGGAAACAGATCCTCATTCTTTACATTCATCCTCACTTGCAAGTATCTGGGTGCTAGAAAAAAAATTAATGGACAGATTCTTATTTATACTCTGGTACCTTTGTGTGGCTGAGTAGAAGGGCCTTCATGTGAGAATCAAGGAAAAAATGGCACTGAATTGTAAAGTCGTATAAACAGGTTTTCTGTAAAGGTGAATCTGACCTCAAGTGTTAGGAGCTCCCAAGTGAATGAATAGCATTGTTAAAAAACAGAGGGGCAGAGGGGCTTAAGTTCAAGCATGTAGTTGCTTTGCAGACATTCATCATGCAAAAATAGAAGGCAAAAACTTGTTAGGAAAAGTAAGACAGTGTGATACATAAAGACATTTACCTAGGTAAATCAGGAGTTGTTCTGAAATCAACAGACTGGTGTAGATTGAGCCTGGAGCAAGAGATAATATTTGCTCAAGTTACCTTCCCTTATTATTGGAAGGATTGTCAGCTGCAGCCACGTCTATTTGGAGCTGCAGCACAAGAGGATAAAGGGAGAATGCTTGAGAACTAATTAACAAGTTGCCAGCTGAGTGGGTCTCATTATTTTGAAATGTAAATGCTTTTGTTGATTAAATCTGGACCATTAGCTCTGCTCTGTGATAGAGGAAGTTTCATCAGAAGTGAAAAAAGAGGAAGCAAGGAGCTTTGTGGTTGTGTGATGGCCATTGAAATAGCTGGTCCATTGGGGAATGTCCCAAGAATGTACAGAGAGCTGAAAACATGAGCTTTTATATTTGAACTTATCATCTGCAACTGGAGCTGTGAAAGGCTCTTGCTCTCTTCAGATTATGCAGAAAGTAAAAACATGACTTACACTGACCAGCAATTACCAGTCAGTCAGCTTAATGACAAGACAAATTCCTATTCAG
>NW_009622278.1:0-57219 GCF_000690535.1 Cariama cristata | reverse complement strand
TTGGTAATGTTTCGTATAAATCTAAGTTCTAGTGCAGAACAGGCAAAAGTTTCTTCTCAGATCCTTGCCATAAATTTTTATCTACTCCAGATGCCTGGAGTAGATAAACTAGATTTCTGCACATGTAAAAAGACATGTATAGTGGATTTAGACACCTTCCCAATTGACTTGCACAAGAATAATCACCTAATTTAAACACCCATGGAAAGGCACATTTTTTTATATACAAGGTCAAATTCTATCCTGATTATAGAGCAGGATGAAGGAAAAACATTGAAGTTAGCAAAACAACCATGGGTAACAAAGCTGTCCTTTCAAAACTTCTGGTCCTGTGGTGTGGATTTCTAGATCTGAAATATGCGGTCAACTTCCAAACAACCTCTCCTTGACCTGTGTCAGAGAGCCAAGACCATAGCATTTGGATTTTGCAATCCACTTTTCTTCTGTCTTCTTTCCAAGTGCAGCAGGAGATTCCCCAGGCATTTCATTACCAGAAATCATAGTGCTCTTCTGTCTGCCTTGGGAGAGTGTTATATGAAATGCAGTTACCTATACATTGAATGACCAAAGGATCAACAGGATCATCTGAAGTATTACTCCACAGCTACACAGCTCAGTCACCCTGTCAAAAGTACCATACTCTGTGTACTGCAACTTTCATGTAAATAGTGAGCAGTATTTTTCATAAAGTTTATGGTGAAGTCTTTGGCTAAGCTGGCCAAACTTGCAGTTATGGGGTTATGTCCAGCTCCACTACACTGATTATTGCTCAAGTTCTTGGGCTACAGAGAAAATCTATGTGGTATTTGAAAAGATGAGCCCCTGAAAGAACTGGAAGGCCTCATTATATGTTGGCTGGAGCAGAAAATAATTCCTCTTTCTTGTTTAACAAGAAACCACCATCTACTTTTCTCCTCATTCTATCCAGATACACAGTCAGGCTTTATTTTACCTATTCAAGAAACGGAACCTTCACCTCTAACACAAAAACATAGGTTTGTGTCATGGTAGCACCAAGAAGAACTAATTAGGGGCAGGGTGCCCATTATGCTAGGGGCTGCACATACTCCTGAAGGAAACTATCTGTGATAAAGGTGTTGACTTCTAGTTCAAGACTAAGCATCAACACCCAGTGTAGAAAGAGGTGGGGAGTTAGGGGAATGCATGGTTATAGAGAGCAGCTTTGAGAATGTAAAATGGATAAAGATTTTGAATTTTCGCCTTTTCTGAACCTAAGGCCCCAGTAATGGGATACCAATAGGGTAGGTAAAATCGTGTTCCTTTGAAATACCTTGTCATATCTTCTGGCTTTATCACTGACCAGCTGTTTTTTTCACTACAAAATAAAACAAAAAGTGAAAAAAACGCAGAGTGAGCATGCCAGATGCTTTTAATGTGTGTTTGATACAGCACTAGTAGACCATTATTCCAAATGACTTATACCCTCTCAAACAATGATAGCTCTAGGAAAAGGCAAATATTGACACTCCAATAATGTTTGCCCAGCAACCAGTGAGTGGTATACAGCACTCAGGGCGTCTTTGTTACAGGAATCAATTAGGAAAATGGAGAACTGAGGTCCTCCAATTAGAAGTATGTAATAAATGCTGACATTATTGAAAATGTCCACCCTGCGAATCTTTCTGAAGCTGTGCATTTATCTGCTTCTCAGTTGGTACCACTTGAAACTCCCACTCCAGTGACTGCCTCCCAGTATCCATACCTTCCATTTTAACATTATCTCCCACATGTGAAAATAGGTGTTTGTCACCCTAGATCCACACAGCATCCACCTGTTCTGCCTCCAAAAATGATCAGTACTGGCTTTATCAGAGGACGTAATCCTGCAGCTGAGGAGATACTGAAAATATGGTCCCAGGGAATGTTTCCTCCTATTCCTGTTGACAGCATGGTGTCCTGACATAGACTTCATATACTTTGATTATATGATGTCTGTCTTCTTCCTGCCAGCACTTGTTTCCTTCTCTCTGCTTTACTGATGCTAAGGTTAGCCTTCCTGTGTACCAAAACATTGAGATTTGAAAATAAAGGACTGGGGTCTTGAGTAGGTTCTCCTTTGCCACTTTATACCACCAGCAAGTCAAGGGAGTCTGTAGTCCCTTTTCACACAGTGAGGACTGGAGTTCCAGCTCTTCTGTGTCACTGGAGCCCTCAAAGCAGTTAGAGGAAATTAGTGACTTGAACCCCAAACATTCAGTGAATGAAGGCTGGTTCCAGTTGTTTGTGTCTGCAATGCATGGGATAGAACTTCTTACAGGAGAGATTCAGCAACCACTCTAAGTGACTCTGTCAGGGATAGATCGTTAGTCTGTTTCCTGTATGCTATTTTCTGATTCTGTTAGCATTCACAAATGTCTTGACATCTAGCATTTTTCCATTACAGCCTCTATAATTTGTCACTGCTTCTCCCAGGACAAATATTTGCTGTGGAAAGATGATTCTGATTGGCTTGTTTTTAAGACGATAGCTTTTTCTTTTCCTTCTTTTCTGATAGCTTCATTATTGTTTTTGGCAGCTGAGTCACAAGATGTTACACAAAGGGGATTTACAGTATAATGAGGTTCAATGGAGTTGAAAGCTAAAGTTCATTAGCCTCACATTTAAGACTATTAGAGCAGAGAGGCTGTAGTGAAGCACTGTGTTTGTCATTTGCACAGTGTTTCTGAAAAGTAAATAGCATAGATTCTCTGGACACTTAGTGTCTTCCTTTTTAGCCTCCCAGCTGATTTTCATTTGCAACAGAGTCCAGTATTGCAGAAAGGAGATTGATGGAACCGTTCAGCACAGTGTCAGCAAGTGTACGTAACCTCTGCTCTGACTATCACCAAAGTTACCAGGAGAATGAATCAGAAAGGATTTGAGCAAAAGATGGTGTCGGTATCATAGTGACCATGCAGTTGCTAAGGATGTGATTAGCACTACGATTGCAGGAATGGGAGAGTTAATTGCTCTGTCCTCGTTCCATTTCTCTAGGGGAATACCTGTTTGCCAGTTCTATAAGACAAAAAAAACCCTGCCTCTTGATTTTACAGCATCTGAAGCCAGCACCCTGAACATCTGTATTATGAAACTAGAATACATAACTTTTATCCTCTAAGTGCAGCACATGCAATGCTAACAATCACCTTTTTTTTTTTTTTTTTCCTTTTTTGCTATATTTCCCTCTCCCATGCACAACACACGCTTACTTGCCTACTCCTCTCTGGAAGTTTGAGAGCCATTTTTTTTCCTGTAAGTCTGAAATTCAGCTATTAAGCTGAAGAAGGCTCAGGGAAATGAACTGAAATGTCTAGTGAGAAGAAAAATGGTACTGTAAGGATGGGGTAAAAAAAAGCTCAGGGTAATAGAGATTGATCACTCAATCTGTCCATGGCCTCAAATAAAACGGAGTGAATTTAACACGTTAGGTTACAATTAAGAATGTTTCTGTGGTTATAATATAGTTTCAGATTATCATAGGGAGCCATTTATTTATTTTTGCATTTGTGAGTCATTAGGCAGTCCCTTTATGTGAGTGAAAATATGTTTATTTCCCACTCCCTGCTGTTGTGTATTCTATTAATATCACACTAGTTGAAATAGATGGGCACACTAGAAACTATTTGGTGTTGAATTTGTTTTTCAGATTTCTTTTTCTCTTCTTTTTCTTCTTCAAGCAGCTATTTTTATAAACCAGTTCAAAAGCCCCCAGGCACTTTTAATACAAGCTTTCCTCCAGTTTTAAAGCACAGGGTTTAACCCTGAAATAGCAATCCACAAGAATGCTGGAGCCTGTGTAAATTCTGTGATGTCTTTTATCCCTTTCAGACAAGATGGAGGTGACATTATATTTCCCTAGCTTTCCAAAACAAAGCGTCAGGCACTCAGAAGTGACCCCAGTTCTGACTACTTCTATTTGATTAAAATAAAAGGAAAAAAGCTAGAAGCTGTCAAAGGAGAAGCTAAAGTACATAGAAAAAGAATGTTGCTGTGAGATATACTGGTCCTTGTAGTTTACCAACAGCCACAATTACGATCTCCCCTCCCTCATCAAGGACATTCCTAATAGCTGCTGCCACGGGTGCTGTTGCCCCTTTCCTCATGGCAGAAGCTAATGGGACACTGGTAAATTTGACCCTTTTCATGCTCCCCGTAACTTCTTGGAGTTTTTTCTCTTCGCTCTGCCCTTCCTATGGGTCTGTTTGGATTTTAGTAAAGTATGGACACTCCAAGCAGGGATCTGGTGCCATGTTATGCTTGGTGCTGTACATACAGACTATAATGAGAATACTGAAAAGCTTATTATCTAAAGAGATGAGGCACAACAGGTTTACAAAGGAAATGAGTGGAGAAAATGAATGTGAAGTGTTGCCAGCTGAGCCGAGCAGTTCCCAACTGAGGGAGCAGGAGCCAGAAGACCTGACTTTCAAATCTGACTCAGCTGTTCTTGGTCATGTTGAAAAGATGGGGGATTAAAGCACCCTGTACTTGGTGGAGGTGCCCTCACCATGATGGAGGCAAAGAGATTGTACTGAGGGCTCCAGGCAGTTATCTGTGGGCTCCTGAACTCATATAAGCTGAATTGTGTTATTACTGCTGTCTGTAGCAGAAGCAGGATGGCACTGAAAATGAGATCCTCTTGACACCCTCAGCCAGCATGACCCAGTTAGCTTGCTGCAGATATCAATCAGGATGTTTGCCTCTGCCTGTGACTGAGCAACAAGCCTGCTCTAGTGCTCCTGGCTTGGCTTTTGCTTTGCCCCCCATTTGTCTCCCTGTTATGTGTCACTCTCTCCTTGTGCTGCATACTGTCTAGGTAGCAAGGTATGCGCGCTGTGGAAGAGGTGCTGTCTTTGTTTTAAATGTCACTGTCATACGTTGTCCAGCATGGCCCTGACCTCTTGGTATTGGTCTTAAGAGCTATGGAAATATAAATTAATACATAAATCCTCCCACTTTAACAATAAAGGAAGGGTGGGTTGGTCATGACCCCATGATGCATTCCCACCCTCCTTAGGAGTCTTCAACCCTAGGTTGTCACTCCATGATGGAACACATATTGCTATCTTTTTGAATGAAACCTCACCAGCTTTCTCTTTATGGGAAAGTGCCTCTGTCTCTTTGTTCTTTCTTGATCATATATTTTGGTTCACATAAACCCCATCTTATGTCCTCGCCTCTGCCAGTGGGAGGGCAGTAATTTTGAAAGGGCATTAACTGTCTATCATTTTGTACATTCTTCAGATAGATCAATGAAAGTGTGAGTTCTTCCAAAGATACTGCTGGACAGTAAGCAAGTGTTATGTGATGGTGAAGAGCTACATAGACTGCTTCACTGGCTTAGGCAAACAGATAAGAAGACATGAACAAGCTTCCTGGAGAGGGAATCTAAAAGGACCAGTCACAGGGAGCAAGAGATAGGAACAATGGGTTGGAGGAGAAAGCAGGAAATTAAGGACAGCTATATTGGTGTCAGTCCTACTTTCCTAAAGTCCAAGCGAGATGTGTCAGCATCTACAAATAAGAGCAAGATCAAGACATAAGAGTTTATCCCCTCATTGTGTACCACTTGCATTGAATAGGGTGGTATCATCTACTTTCTCAGTCACTTTATTCAGTGGAGAAAACAAGCCTGGTAAAACATGTCATGTGTCTTCCCCAGGAACAAATCCGCAACATCTGAGTGTTTTTGATGTAGGACATAATTCTCCTCTGGTGTTACTAGCAAAATCAGTGGTATCACCTTATGAGTCATCTTGTACAGCAGCAGTTTTTGAAAGTGTTCTGCTTTCTAATGCTGCATATCTTTTAATAAGTCTTTTTCCAAAGTCCTCAGGCCCTAGGAAGCCAATTTGTAACACATCTCTTTTTAAATACATGTGTCAGAAACCCGCACATTCAGCATGTCAAGCACAGGAGCTTGACATTAAGTTGTTAAACCTGTGTCTGAGATCCTAAAAATAAGGACCAGAATTTTCAGGAGGGATGAAATCTAAAGAGCTTCAACCCGACATTAAGAAATGATGTATTTGGTCCTTTTGAAATGACAGAAAATAACAAGAGACAGGGCTTGTAATGCAGGACTCATTTTCTAGCCTGTGTGAAATGGTTTACAGCATTTTACACTGGTTTCTCTTTAGAGTGATATCCATCCATTAGAGGACTGGACCAGGGTCCAGGAATTTTCAGCATCTCTTATTGTTGACCTGTTCTCTTGGCAGCAGTTTCACCTTCTGTAAAATGAAAGGTGGAGAGGGAGGGTAAAAATGTAAGGGGAGAAGAGGAAATTATGGTCACCAGATTTATGAAGCAGATTAAGATCTGCTGATGAAAATGGGACAGAAGAGCCAGCAGTTATTATAGGGCACCATATTCATACTGGACTAGAATGTGTACAAATAGGCTTGGCAGAGCCTCCCTAGGAAAAGGAGTCCCTGAATTTGTTCCTATATTTACACAGGGATGTAACTATAATTATTATAGGCCTACACCGTCCTGATGTAATGCCAGGGAAATTGCTGCTCTGTTCTAGGACTCTGTCATATAACCAACCCTCTGCCCCATGAATCATTGCCCAGTTACATTGTTGCACTGGAGAAACTTCTGTTACTGCCCTGAAAACATAAAAAATAAACCTGTACTACCTGGCTTTTGGAGAGCAAACAGTGGCTGTGCCTGGAAAATTACTTCCCTGGCGATTCTTTGTACTAACAAAGCATGTTCCTTCTGTGCGGGCAGATCGCAGGAGGCAAGACCATTCAGCATTCCATAACTTGGGATCACAGTGGCAGGACTGGGCCTTGGGTTTTTTAATTTTGTTTCGTTTGTGTTTTTTTTTTTTTCATTACTAACAGTCTCCTAAGCAACAAAATGGGTAGGAGGAAAATATAGCATCTAGGCTAATAACAAAACTAGGGGAAATCCCAGTCTGAGTCATTGTAGGAAAGGGAATTAGCACTCGCCTTGAGCTTTGTGACACTTGCTCAACAGAAAAAAGTTGTTCAAGATTATCATCCTGTCACCTGATGTGATGTTGGGTATGTGCTTAATGCGTCTTCCTAATTGTACAGGAAAACTCCCTCCTTGCCTTGCCTTCTGCTTGCTTTTAAAAAAGCAGCATTTTAACAATTGAAGAGTGAGACAGTCCTCTTTTCTTCAGGAGCTAAATTCACATAGAAACCAGATTTTATTCCCAGATTTGCTTTAAATGGGAAAAAAGCCTGGCATTTCTACAGGCTTGCTCTTGCTTTTCAAGCCACAAAAGGGAGAAGAATCTGACTCTCATCACTTCTGTTAAGAGCAGCTCCTGCATAGCTTATAGGTTCCTAATTTCTCTACACAGGCCTTGTCCAAGGTCTCGTCTATCTGAAGGATGTGGTTTTTTAGGGCTGACACCTGCTTTATCTCTAAGCATTTATGCTGATGCTCTAAGCGTATTCCTACAAAAGTTGTTCAAGTGTGTTTCTAGAGAGTGCAATGGTCAGTTCTGAGTTAACGCTTCCACATGAAGCTTCCACATGAAGCTGCAAAACATAAGATGTTTTGGTTTGTCCAACTTCCCAAAGGATCAAAGAACTCTCAGAACAACCTTTGGCTGAACTCAGGTATGTCCAAAAATACACATGGATTTATGTAGATGCCACCCTTGCTCTAAATGCTCTGCAGGTTCTTTCCTATTTTTGAGGGCTTTCAGCACGTACATTGCTTTAATTAACATGCAGATTAAGTTATATGTTGATATTGGCTCTTATTGTGTATGACTACGTATTACATGGCTTCTCAGCATTTGAGCTTTTTTTCTTATCATCCCCTTGTGGTTTGGTTCAGGCCTTTTCGTGCTGGTAATGCAATTGAGTCAGCTATGTCTAATAATCCTCATCATTTTCACAGAAGGCTATAATACAACCAAGCAGCAGAACTAATGAAGTCTAGTTTCCTCTGAAATTGTGTCCCCACCCACACACAGTCTGTAACCCACTTCTCCTCAATTTCAATCATAAGTGTGCCAAGAAACACCCTCAATTTCCTCCACTCTCCTCTTGGAGAGGTCCCCCCCTGCTCTTTTCAAACATGACCTAATTACTGACTTCATCGCACACCCCTTTCCCTCTTAAATGCACTAACGTGGGGGCTGTACTCCACACAGCCACGTTTTTACTACAGAGCTTGTAGGAACTTCTTACTTTTGTGACTTCTTTCATATTGCCAGTTTGGCTGAAGGCAGCCAGCTGGTTCACGAGTTACTAAGGAGAGGCTGAGAGATAGACAGCATGATCTTCAGACCTTATTTCTTCAGGAAAAGAGGATAAAACCACAAGGTGATTAGAGCTCAAGTCTTTATGTCTATGGACCTGGCTTTTTACAGGTGTCTTTAGCCTACAGAGCTGGTGATTTTGTTGAGGAGTTGTTGTGTATACTCCCACATATCATCTAATCATTTCGTTTTACCATCACCCACTGAGGACAATAGACCAGTTTTAGTGTAATGGTTAATTTTTCTAGTTGGCTGTAAGAGACTGGGAACTGCATTTAACCAAGGCAACAACTCCCTTCTTTTTTAAACAGCTTGGAAGTTTCCAGGGACCTTGTCTGACTCCTGATTTCCCTTCCTTACTGTTCCCTGTCTTCTAAATTGGCACATGTTGCCAAAAGTGCCTGCTGCCCAAGGAGTGGATAGCATGGCTTCCTGTCGGGCTGTCAACATAGTTCTTTTAATTAGTCAGGGATTTGTTACTGAATGAAAGAAATCTCCGCAAGACATCTTTCAAGTGAAAGGTCTCCACAGAATTCCCAATCCAAGTTGCCATGGGAAACTGGGTAAAAAGTTTTTAGAAATCAAGCTCTGGTCTCAAGCATGTTAGGATTTACAGGGCCAGATCCAGCATTGCTAAGGCCAGGAGAAGTTTGGCTATGGACTCAGTGAGTGCAGGATTAAGCCCATGCCACTTAGCTGACATGGTGAAAGAAACCTTAGAAATTTCTGAGACATTGCTGGTGTGCTGAACTAATTTCAGGCTTAACTTTTGAGTAGTCTGTACAGCAAGTTTAACATTGCCATTTAAATTAAAGTCAACTATCTTTTCTCCTAAAATGTATTAAATAATATATATGTTTACATCTTGGAGGTATGTTGTCATTTTGTAAATTCTCTTCCTTTTACTCTAGAAAAAATGACTGCTCAACAGAGGATGATTTCCCTTTAAGCAGCTTCTGTTTCCACTTGCATGTTCGGAGTACACTGCTATTCTTTAGTGAAGAGCCCTCTGAGACACTCTGGCTTTCTGTGAGGTCAGAACTCCTCGCCTGCTCACTGCAGTCTGCTCCTGTCATATCACCGTACTAATGTTCCTGGTGGGTTTCTCTGTAAAGTGTCTGTGTGTTTCAAAGTGAGGAAGAGGTGCAGTCAGTGATTTCACAGAGTACTATAGCATCATGTCAACATTTGGCTTTAGTCCTTTACACCTGCTGGACTTCATATAGAAATCCAAGGTCTCTCTCACAAAAAATGTGACCTTTAAGCAGGGTGTATTTCACTAGAATACCTGTTAGACATACTATCAAATGCTTTTCATGGTTTTTCTGTGGAAAAGCAAAATGAGAAATTTGCACTACAGTACTAAAAATACTGTGCAAGAGAAATGTGATAGGCTTAGAAACAATTTCTTTTCCTTTGAAGCTATTTTTCATGTTAAAGCTCTGTGGCTCAGTTTGAATGCTACACGGTCATGAGTAGGTCACCAACTGAGACTCCAAAGAGCTGGGCCCATTCTGTGTTCTGCAGTCCATCTTGCTAGGTACCCTTATGCAAGCTGGTTTTCTTTCTCCTTCAGTTCACATGTGCTTTGTTGAGCAGTTTCTCTTGCTACTAAGAGTAAGACTTTCAATAGCCATGTTGGCCTCACTGGAGGTACTATAGCCACATAAAAGGTAATATTTTTGCTGTTCAAAAACATAGAACTCAAAAATAGTTCTTCAGTAGGTGTCATATTTGATTGTACAGGGAGGGGAAATGAATCGTGTCTATCTCTGGAAGTTTACAGTGTGGGGAAGTGCCATTTTTGCCTGTTCAGAAAATAAATAGCTTATTCTTTCCTGGTCACTTTTGCATCAACATAGCCCCTCTGAGAGGACCTTCACCTGGCAGAGGACTGAAGAATAACATAGCTAGATCAGTGGGACTGACCAGACTGCCTAATTTGAGTGATCCTGACCGTGGAGCAGGTGTAGGGTTAGAACAGCTGTCTAAGGCTAAACAATTCAGCTAGAGTTCCTGATTTTCCTTGGAGGATAGTCAAAGAACTCAGTCTTCTGCTGGTATTATAAAGAAAGCATACAATAGATACAACATCAGATTCCTGGTAACATCGGCAAAACCCACGTTACAGCTGAAAAAAGCTTCGTGACCATCTTATCCATACAGTCTAAAGGAAGTGACAGTTTCTGGAACTTAGTCTTTTTCAGTCTCTGGGACACTGTGGGTCACGAGTTAGATAATTAGTGGGTGAAGCCAGTGGCTGTCTCTGGATCCTTGAGAGTCCATGGGATCCATGGAAGTAACTAAGACAAGTAAGACTTGCTAAACAAAACAAGTATATATGTAAAAAATACATATGTATTTGGAATATATATTTCCTGTGATAAACAGAGTCATATGTATTGGAAAAGGTTGAAAACTGAAGGTGGAAGTACAACTCCACGGTCTGAAGGGAGACACGGAAGAGGAGACCTTGAGACTTTAATGAGTCAACTAGAAAACCACCCCCAGAAATGTACCCCAGAGAGCAATCCTAGGAGACAGATAGTCTTTCATTGGCTTTTTTTGTAATTTCTAACTTCTTTGATTCCGCACATTTCCATGTCCTTTAAATAGAACAGGGCTCCTATCAATCTCTTGATCTGTTCTCCTGGCACACACAATGACAGTCCTATGTGCAGATGGAGCCAGGGGAGTTTTACTGCATTTTTTTCTGAAAAACATGTCCAAACTGCTTTTGGATTCACTGCTTCTCCACCCCCATCATTCTGCTACCTCTTCCCATTTCTTTGCTGCTTACATTACGTGACTTTTCTCCCACTTGTAAGATATATGCTTGATTTTATAACATTTCTCATGCACTAAAAAAAAGTGCTAAGTCAAGCAGTTACCAGAGCTGGAAGATCTAACCTTCCTCCAATTGGCACAACCGTCCTGTAATAGTCATCATGTTAACTTTAAGTATAGATTATTATTATTGAGCTTGTATTACCTTGGCTGTTTGCCCAGCATGTCCTTGATAACTCGGGGTCACAAAAAAATGAGTAATACTCTGGTCCTTCTCAATAAGACACTGGATCAGCATGATGAAAATGGCCTTAGCATTCAAGAATCCTTTGAATTTGCGACTCCAAATTAAATTAAAAAATGGTTTAGATTGCTTTACATGAATAATTGCTGTTAACCCTTATTCCCCTTCTTGCCCCTTCCCAAGACTATTATTGATTCCCAGTAGCTCAGATGGTAAGAATATCCTTGGATAGTGTTTAGGAGGTTTAAGGCACTAACAAGTTGATTAAATTAATGGGATTCTGTAGGTAGCAGACAAGAGACAGCTGGATAGATTTCTCCATGCACAAGCAGCATGGTACCTACCTCTGTTATGGGAGCAATGCCAGGTAATGCATTTTGGCTGAGCACTCTTGTGCAATCATTTTGCTGATAGAATTATATTCTGCTGGTGTGGGATGGTTTGTCACCCCTGAGCATGACCTTTTTATAATATTTCCTAGTCAACTGTTTGACATAGAGCTAGATTTCCCAGATTTCTACCTCTAGGTAATGATCCCTTTAAGTGTTTTCAAAATCACACCATAGTTGGTTCAGGCCAATGTCACAGGTAACTGGTGAAGCAAACAACAGTGAATTCAGAGACAGTTCCAATATCACAAGTGTTCAACCACAAAGGACATTGATTATCCCAAGGAAGATTCATTTTTCAAGTAGAAGCTAAAGCATAAGCACACACACCCCCCCCCACCCCCCACCCCCCAATTTAAAAAAATAAAACCTTCATTTGTTTCTAACTATGTAGCTTGGGGGAAAAAAAGTCACAACACGCAAAAAGATTTCTAAAGAATATGCAGAAACAGTGACTGAAGTGAGAAGAGAGAATTTGGAGTAAAGTGGTCTTTCTCACAGATTTACCTGTTTCTGTTTTGTGTTTAGAAACTAGGGACACAGACATTAAATACAAACTTACTTTTTGTGTGCTAGATGATGGCAGTGGATGGGGAATCCTTGCTACAATGTTGATTGACCTACCTTGGCGTTAGCTGTAAATGATGTAAAAGTCTGTACTGCAATCTCAGGATGGAAACTTCTGCTATGTAACTCTGGCAAATAAACTATTACACCTAATTATCGCAGAGTGTGCTGCCTACTTGTGTGTTCCTTGCTGCCCGGTTATGCTTGTGCTCCGTATCTCACTCATTAGTTTTATTCCTTCTTCCGCCCTGTGCCTCACTAACCACAGCTAAGTAACATTCATCAGTAATCCTTTTCCTCCTCAGCCCTCTCCCAGGTAAAACTGTATGGGTGTTTGAGAACAGGAAGGGTTTGTATTTTCAAGACAAGGGCTGTCTCTTTTAGACGCTTATGCAGAAGAAGCTAAAGCTAGGAAAAATGGCATTATTAGTTCATCTGTGACCTACCCATTTCCTCTTTCCCCCTGCTAAAGCCAGTGTTACTTCTATCTTTGTCAGCACAATGAATTTCCATCATTTTTGCAAATGGTCTCCCTCTTCTAGGATTTTCCATTGAAGTTGGTACTATGCAATCCTAGCCACCTCTCCCTAAATTACATTGCTTTCATTTGAGGCATTCCCACACAAAAGAACGCAGCTGTGATGGGATATACCTTGGGTCAGTATACCAAGGTGTGAGCATGACACTGCATTTGCTCTTTCTGCATGCCACTGGCTGCCTTGTGAATAGCACACATGCTGTTTGCCAACTTGCAGAAAAGAAGCTAGTTTTATGAATGCCTTCTATGCACATAAACAGACACTGTGAGATTTGGCAGACAGGAGTCAGTGATGACAGGTTGTCATCAGATTATTCCTTTATATTTTATACCAACAAGGATCATCCAGATTCATTGGAAGGAGGGTGCAGGAAATATAAAACGCATTTTAGAGAAGATTTTCACTAAGAGTACCCAAGTTTGCTAGTTCTAATGCCCAATCATAACCTTTGTTTATTTTTTCTTATAATTGGTGCCCTCTCAGCTTAGTGGTAAGTTTTGGCCAGCCATTTATGTGGAAGGCAATTGTGAGTACAGCATGTCTCATCAAAGCAATGGGTTCTGCTGTGGTTTTGTGTATGGTATAACTGGACATCTCATCTAGTCAAGAAAACCCAGCTCTGGATGAAGCTGTCCTGGTTTGGCTAAACCAGAACTGTTTCTCTTTTCAGGAGTTTTTCTTGCAGTTAAGTTTCTTCTAAGTAACTGCACTTTCTGAAAGGGCAGCTACAAGTTTTTCAGACACTGTCTGCTTTTCAGACTTGATAATGCTTGATGTTTAAGTTGCTACTGAAGTATCAGTACGATTGGTATGCAGAAAGGCCTATGTTTATACTTATCCCTATGAGAACCAAGGCCAATGCCGGCCCTCTTTTGTTAAGCAAGAAAAAAAGTCGTAAAAGGGTCACACCTGCAGAAAAGTGCAGATGGGACAGGTGACCAAAAACTGACCAATGAGGTATTCCATCCCATCCACGTCATCCTTAGTATAAAGCTAAGGAATCATGAGGGTCGCTCTCTCTTCTTTCATGGCCGACATCCCTGTGGGACCCTGCTTGTTCTCCTGCCTCCGACCCCGATCCGTGCATTCCTGAATCTGGTTCCTGTCAGCTGTGGAGTCCGGTCTAGGACATCCAGGTGCAGGCTGCTGCAGCCTGCAGCCTGCAATTCCCCAACCATCATCAAGAAACTCATTATTGGTTTCGTATACTTTTCCTTTTATTTCCATTATTAGTAGTATTAGTATTAATACATTATACTATTTTCCATTATTATTGTTTTGTTAAAGTAGTTTTCATTTCCAGCCCATAAGTCTCTCTCCCTTTTCTCTATCCCTTCCCCTCCTGGGGGGAGGGAGAGGTTAACAGAGAGCATCTGCCGACTGTTTTAAGAGCCTGCCCAGCCTTAAACCGTGACAGAAGCCAAAAGAAGACACAGGGAATGAGACAAAGCTTATCAGGACCATGAATACCTACCTACAGGCTGCAGATTGAGGAAACCCAAGACCAGCTCAGGATACTTTGACTTCCATTCAAAGCCTGACCCTTCTGTCTGAAGTTGGTCCCAGGCTACTTCAGAAAAAGGGGAGTTTTGGCTAGAGGCATTTGGGACACAAATGGCTAGGCCTTCAGCTGTCATAATCAATACATTTCCATCTACGGTAATGTCTGGAACACATTGAGAACATCTTTCTGTGTTTCTGAGCAGGTTTGTTCCAGTTAAGACTGCTTCCAGTTTTCATACACAGTCTAAGATGTTGAAGTCTGGGAGTTTTTCTCCTCGAAAAGACTCTGCACAAAAGAATAATGTTTGAGTGGATTTCTGGAGCATAAGCAGTTTAACAGGAAGTGACAACTTGCATTGCAAGTGCTTCCCCAGAAGCGTCAACTGACAGGGCTGTTTTCCACACTTGCCTCAAAACTGTAGGTTTTTGCTCTTCCATCATGTGATGCTCTAAGAAATGAGGCTACACACGTTCGTTTAATATTATAGTTCCCTTGTGATATCTTCACTTTCCTTAATGAGGGCAGTGTTGCTAACTTGTTAGGAGCCTGAGGACTGTATCAAATTAACATAGCATGGAGGAGAAATTAACAGAGAGGAGCTTGCATGAAATGGAATGAGATCACTGATGGCCCTTTCTTCAGTCTTTATTTTTGTATTACAGACAAAATGTTAACAAGGATAATATGGAACACTTTTACTCAGAACTGGGATGCCCTTGTTTTTGTTCAATAACTTGAATGACCAAAAGTAATTAATCCTTCACAATACTAATGATATAATAAAGCAAGCATGATTTGAGTGTTTAACTGTGAGAAAGAAAGGGAAGGGGCGTGGGTCTTGGTAAAATTATTTGGTAGAAACAACAATGAATAAAAGAATCTTTTAGTTTTGCATGTGTTTACACATGAGTAAATTGAAAATCACACTCTTGTCTCAGTAGGATAATGCTGTGCTTCTGGTAACATGCAAGAAGTTAGAATGCAGCTCTTTCCATACTTCATCATCAAGCAAAACCTGGCAAGGGTCAGAGAAAGGAACAAAGGAATGCAGGAGAGATAAAGCCAGGCAATCATTCATGAAGTAAAGGGAGTTTCAATAGAGACATCCATACTATGTTTTTCTTTAAAATTTTCCTTTGCAAAACATGGTTGATGAAATACACTGTCTCTGCAGTGATTTTTGTCAGCCATACATATCAGTCTTCTGCAAGCACAAAAGGTACACAGAGAAGTCAGCAAACTGGGAGGGTCTGTGAAATACAGAGCCCGTGTAATGTTTATAAAGATCAATTTGCTGCAGCCTTGGCCTTGTAGTGGTTGTGGCTTGCTTGTGCAATGATAGTTCCTAAAAGGGGCTATAAGCACTCATTGCAGGACATCTGTTCTGCAGTGGCAATGGGGGCAACATTCCATTGGTTCCACACAACCTTCATTTGTGGTTTCACTATGCAAAGTGGGTGAGTCATTGCTGACAGATCCAAGGAGCTGTAAGCCTAGGCATGATCAGTGTGCTGACAGCAGCAGACATTCTTCTAGATAATGATTATTGCCAAATATCTAATTTTTTTTTCTAGCTAAGCGTTCCTCTGTTCCTCTCCACTTCTATGATTCTTGAATTCTGGGAATGCTGGAGGCAACTTCTCCCCTCATCCCCCTGCCTAGGTGCCATATGCAGGGGCTTCTTCCCCTACCTGATGGTGGTTATTACAACAAGAGGAGTTAATGAGGGACTGAGGCAGTCCACAGAAACCTGCTAATTAACTTTGGGACACACCTGGTTGTATCTTGTAGTGGTAAACAATTCTATCAAAAGATACCCAAAGTCAGCAAAACTAGTTCCCTTCCTCTCTGGCTGTAGGCATACAGGCTGTGCAACATCTCAGAATACAGTAAAGAAGTCCTGGCCAGCAACATTTTTCTACCAGTGTAGTCATGGGTTAGTTTTGGAAAGTGCTTGGTGGCAGCCCAAGCTTGGGTTGGCTTTGGCAATGTGAGCGTGTGGGCATGGGTCCCCAGAGGGCACTGCCATCTGCTGCTGGTGGCACTGGGGAGCTTCACTGCCGTTTGCCAGCAAATGGCTACGAAACACTCATGCTCAAACCCCACTTACTTAAAGACAGCTTAGAGTCATGGGCGAGATGGACTTGTCTTGTTTCTTACAGTTCCAAACACACAATATACAAATACGAATATAAAGACGTACAAGTCACATCCTAAACTAAACATAAGTTTGGGGAGTGATGCTTCTATGGGGAGAAGTGCTAATTAGTGACACCTTCTGCTACAGAGCCCAGCAACAGACGGGTCTTACTGTAAATGAGTGGTTGGTCTGTAAGGACTATGCTCTGGGGAACCTGCAGGAGTTAGGCAGATTTAGCTACACCAATTGGTAATAATCTGTGGTCAATGAACACAGCAGCTAAGATTTGTCACCTAACAGTACAGAGAAGATGATAATAAGATGTGCTTTGGAAAAATGACTGCAAGGTTTTATCTTTTTTTTTTTTTTTCTTTTTTCAACAGTACCATGGTCAAGTGATATGCATTCTTCTCTTGGCAGCATTGGAAGAGAACTGGACAAAAGACTTTTCCAAGTTCTGCCATAGACCCACTATGAGATCTTACTCAAGTCAATGAGTCTTGCTGTACTTTATAACTTGAAGACAGCAATATTTCAGTCCTCTCAACGTCCTTTATCTTTGAGTTTTCTGGCAGAAACTCTTGGTCTGCTTTTACCATCATTAGGCTTCAAGCAGATGGGGAGAAAAAAGCATTCTCTTCCCCAAAGCTGGAAATATTTTGTTGAAAATCTTTGGTTAGAACACTTTCAATTTTCAAGCAGAATCTTGACATTTGCTAGGAAAATCAAACATTTCATACAGATTTTGGTTTTGTTTTGTTTTGTTTTGTTTTTTCTTTTTTCTTTTTTTCCCCTGGACTCTTCATTTTCTATCAGGAAACAAAAAATAATCTATCCTGTTATCTGTAATAGCCAAGCCTGGTGGACATATTTCTGGGATGTGATACTGCTGGATTCAAAAGTAGACAGAGTACAGGATAAAATAGGTCTTCTCTATTTCAGTGAACGCCCTGCACCCTCTGGTGTTGGCTGTAACAACACAGAAGCTCTTTCCCTGGCATTTCCTTTTGAGCAGCTCAGGTGGAGGTTCCCGGCTCGATCGGCTGAAACATTTCCTTTCCTCTGGCGCTCCACTGAGCTTCCAGCTTCACATGAGGATTCCGGCAGATCCCTGCAGGCTGCAGGCTCTCCCAGGTGATGGAGAGCCACGCAACCAGGCCCCAGTCCTTCTGCAGAGTCAGCCCCAAAGGATTAAGGTGGTTTGTAAGAAAGGCACCCCTCTGTAAACAGACGTTTTTACATACCATCTGTAATGAAATCCCTTAGGAGTCTGACTTGAGGAGAATGTTTGTCTCCACCAGTCACACAGTTTTGGAAGTTGAGGATGCAAAGAAATCACTCTCTGGTCTGCTCTGTAGGAATAGCACCCCATCCTTGTCTTCCGTTTCCCTTTCCTTTTTGTATTTTTGAAGGATTGGGCAGTTTCTATCTTCACTAATCTGACTGCATCTAAATCAGAGGGCCACACCTCTTTTCTGTCTCCACATGCTTGCACCAGCTCAACTCTTCAACTTGTTTCAAGCTGCTGCTGATGGTTGCCTGATTATGACCTTTCACCAGCATTCGAGGCCCTGTCTTTTCTGGTGAATGCCAATGTGTCAGTTTAAGGAAGGAAGGTGGATGTAAAGGAAGCTGTCCAATTTTCTGTAGTGAGAATTCGGGACATCTAAGTCTCACAGGTGTCCTGTTAATGCCAGCAAGACCCAGGAGTCGACGGGGTCAGGCAGTAGGGAGAATTGTGACAAAGCAGGGCTGTGGCTGACAGAAGGGCTGCATAGGCCCAGGTGAGCCTCTGAAAACATGCTCAAGAACCAGGGAGTAATAATGCTCTGTAACCATGTGTACTCAAGCTGGCAGAGCCAGCAAGTGAAGCTTGGGAAATTGCCACAGCTCTTCATCCTTTCCTCCTTCTCTAAAACACAGCTATTCAAAACCACAAGTGCATGCTTGTGTTTTGTGGGATGAGCCTTTATTGAAATACTTGACTTTTAGTTCCTCTGCTCATGTAATTTTGTCTTTTCAAGGGGGCATTATACTTTGCATGGAGGTCTCTTGCTGGGTTCTCTAAATCGTTTTTAAGAAACAGTCCATGTAAGTACAACACTCAGGCAAAGGCTCAGGCCCAGGCCCAGTCTGCTGGATGTCAGCATCACAGCCCCACCTGGGAAGTACTTGTGATCAACATAGTCTATGATAGTTATCACAGCCAACATAGTCTCCTCACATGTGGGTTGGATCTGGTCAGAGGGTAGAACAAATCCATGAGTACCGTTGTCTCGCAGTTCAAATGTGTAGGAGAAAGGAATGCCAATCATGTGAGCCCAGTCCCGAGAGGACCCCGAGTTACTGTCTGTGAATTTAAAAATAGAGGGGAGATATATGTATTAAGCATGGTTCTTTGAAAATACTTCATGCTAAAGTTAATGCAAGATTACACCAGAATCCCTGAACTAAGCAGTAACTGTATATCACTGTCACATGGAAAGCAGAGTTTCTAGGTTCTGCAATTCTTAATTATACTAAAAGTCTTCGGTGTAGTTTCCTAAGTGAAACAATCCTCCATAAGGTACGGCGTACAATAACAGGAGGTGAGTTCCAGAGGTTCTGTGTTTTTCGCATTTTACTGCGATTAGTGTGGGGTACAAGATGGATTGGCCATTTGTCTGTTCTGGTACTTCACTTCCTCCATTGACAGTACCTGGAATTTCTTTGTATATTTGTTTGTAAGCATAATATTGGTCAAGTGTGAAAAATTTCTGGCTTGTATCACTGTTTATCTGCCTCACGGATCTTTTTTCTCACCTATTCAGTATAAGGACAAACCCTGGCAAAATGCAGTCCCAGGCACGGACAAGTTACCTTATACTTACAACGCATTGCTCACGCAATAGGTGACTTGTGTGACTTGGGAACTGGCACAGACAGATGCTATGAATATGCAAAACCACATGGGTACTGGAGCCAACTACTTAGTGTTCTGAGTGACTAGCGTCTTATTGCTTACTGCGAAAAGATTGGGTTTACCAGTCAGTCTCTAGGGCCCTCTAGTCCTCTAGACATAAAGGCTGTCAACTAGTATCGGCCGTGATGGTGTGTTTGTGATGTGGCTATCCAGTCTATTAGGAACGATGCTGAAACCAACATATTTCACACAGAACTGCAAGCCGCTGCCATGTGATAATGTTTGATGGAGTAACTATAGACTTGATTGGGATTTTAATTTTTACTTGACTCCAGTGAAGACAAATAAGAGTTTTGCTGCTGACTTCAGCAGGGTCAGGATGATCTATCACCAGTCTCCTTCTGTCCCTGTGATGTATCTGTGAGGAATTCATGGAGGAACTAGCTTCTGATCAATGCTTCCTTCCTTACTGCAGTCAGCTTTATAGCGTACAGTATTATCTTGTATTCAAATGACTGCTGCTTAGATGTTCCACTGAATCAGCCCATTAAATATTACTCAAAGAGGAAACTCAGCAAAACAGTACTTACTGATGCCTATGACACAAGAATGACTCTCCTCTTTGAAAAACAGAGCAAAGGGAAACATAAAGAAACTTACATAAAATTAAAGAGGTTGATCCTACTTCATAGCTGGTCCCATACTTTCCCATTAGGGCAGCAGCTGCTTTCTCTGCAACATGCATCTGTAAGTTCAAAATAGGAACAGCATTGTCATCAGAGCCAGTACATTTGGCAATTATTCTGAGTGGACCAAAACTTTTGTCTCTTTCAGCTTTACATTTACAGATGATCAGCTTTAAGTTTTGATATTATTAGTTCAGGAGTTTAGAGAAACCAATTACAAATATTGGGGCAAATTGTTCTTGATTTTTTTAATGCAAATGATGTTAAAAACTTTAAAATTACTCTGCTATTAGTAGGGAAGCTATTTGCTTTGTTGTAAAGTTGACTGCTGTATTTTTGAGAATTAGAGTCTATGCTGCTTAGCATACTGATACTGACTACAGCAGTGATTGATCTCTTACATTTGTTATATTGCCATAGACTCTGTATCCCACCATCTTTAGAAACTGAGCCGTAGACAAGCTAAATGACTTCTCCAATGACTCCAATGAAGTCTGCACCCAAGTCCCTCATGCTGGTGACTAGTGTTCCAGCTACTGAAATGTTCATAAATACACATGTTAATGAACTCAAATTAGAAAACTTGGAAACTGAGGGGAGAAGTAACCAAGAAGTAGGTGCCTCCTTTGCTCCCATTCTCCTAGTGAGCACATTTGGAATACCCTTTCTGGACGCAATCATGACAACCATGTGTGCTGGCAACCTAAAGTGCAAACACATTCTTGTATGCAGTAAGAACTTGATGCTCTTCTCTGCTTACCTTGCATTGCAGTAACCCTATCTGCAATAGTTCAATTGTCCTGATTTAAAATGAAGGATTAGGATTAATTCTGAGGCAAATAAACCTTGCTGATACTGCACAGAGCAGCAGTAACCCTGGAAGCCAAGCCCCTGAATAAGCCCAGCTCCTCTGAAGGAAAGGCAAGAGGGCAAATAGAGTTGTGACACAGGCTACTGCCTGTACTTGTTCTCTACAAGTGTAAAGATTAATATTTTGCCCTACCAGTTCTTCACTGTTACTTGGAGGTTTAGTTGTGGAACCGTACGGAGTGAGGATGTACTGTCCATAGGAGTGAATTGTTAAATAGCACAAAATGTCACTCTTCTTCCTTTTGATAAACTGAGCCACAGCTCTTGTCTCAGGCTCTGATTCTGGTCCAGATCCACAGAAGATTTCACTGCTGCAGTTATAAGAAACACCAATACCTGGAAAGAAATACAAAAAGTGAATCAAAGGAGAGACATATAAACGCCAGTTCAGAAGGAACAGGGAAGTTTACCTGGGAGTGTTAGGGCGTGTGTCGATGTGGGCAAGGAGACTAGACAGCTCAGTAGGACTTTAACTTTTACTCTGTTGGTAGCAACTAAAATTTGCTACAAGATTGAAAAGTTTAATGCATGTTTACAGGCTGGCTGCAACAAAAACCACTCTGACACCACCACAGTGTACCACCTGCCAGGGAAGCTTTGGAGGCTCCTTGAAATTCATGGCAAACATGAATACTGGCTGTTAAGTGACTAACTCCTAGCATTGCTACCTAGAGCTGATGCTTCTTCCTGCAGTGAATTAGAGGTATTATATAAGCAGCAATTTTCTGCTCACAAAAATAAATGCCAGTTGAAATTCAATGACTTAATATTTTTACAAACTAGGTTTTTATTTTTACATATGTCTTGATGACAACAAGATGAGTATTCCTTTCTTATAGGACTTCATCTTGTTTCAGAGACTGGTTATTACTCTTGCGTTACATTTGCGTTGCTGAGCTGAAATATTTGGAACTTACTGCCCCAGGAGGAATTGAAGTTTCGGTTCAGATCTGTCCCGTAGCAGGTGCCATTCATATGTGGAGAACGGTTTTTCCTCCACAAACGATCCTAAACAAAAGTGACTTCAGTTACAGAATAACAACTCAATGATCCATAGGGCCTAGTGACAATATGGTGTAAAGACTTCTTTATTTTAGACCTCTGCATTTTGACTAACTCTTGCATTGTAAGAGTGCGACTCTGTGTGCAAGGGTGATAAAGCTTAATGACAGAACATTTTATCTACTACAGCCAGGCTGTCATCTTCCACAAGCCTGCATGCACCTTGAAATGAGCCTCCTGAGCTTTAAAAAAAAAAGTATGCTTTTTCTGTACTATTCAACTGCTTCCAAGCAGTGTTACACTCCTGAGAAAGACTTGGCATTGTGAGGGATACCTCTGTGTCCAAGAGACGATAGCTGAATTTATTGTGTGTTTCAGATTCAAGAAGATGAATGCTTTTTTGTCAGCTAATCTTACTGCTGCTCCTTGATTCCCTGCTATACTCACTGCTATACTTGGTGCTCTGCAGACCTCATTGCACTGCTGGTATGAGCTTCCTAACTGAATTACCTGTGCATCCAAGTGCAGTGTGTGGTATGCCCCAAACCTGCCGGGGAGCAAGCTGGGAGACAGCAGGATCCACATGGCAGTAGGCTGAGCCTGTTAGGCCATGCTGAGGTCCTGCATTAAAAGATGTTTCGACTGGACTCAGGAGCCTGGAAGTATGATGAGAGTTGCTGAAGACCAACATTTTGCATTATCCTCCATATCAGAAAAGGAAGATTATTTGGGAGGGCACACCTATTTCAAAACCAAATAGCCCAATATTTGACCAATTAGCCTCCCGTCCCATGCTGCAGAGGTGCTTAGACCCATCTGCTAGTTAAGATCTCTTGCAAAGAATGGCTGACTCCTCCAGACATGCTAAACTCCATCAACTAAGCGTTAAGCTGTTAGCAGAGAAGTAAGTCCATCCCCGGAAACTCAAAAGTAATTGATTCTGTGGTTTTGTCATTCACTCTTCCCAAGGTTCATGACATTTGCTAGGAATTTTTAGCCCTGTAATCTCAAGTGACCGCTGATTTACCAGAAGAAACAAAACCTCTCTGCCATAAGAGGATTTGTGTGAATAATGATTCTGTCACTATTCTCTGTTTAAATATGATTGCTATGATTGTATCTAGAATTAGCAAAACATGCTGTGCACATCTAACTTTCAATCTAGTTCCTGGATTTTCGCTGCTTACTTTTTCCCAGGAATAGATGTAGCCATCAATATTGAGGACTGGCAAGACATAGAGGTCCAAATTCTGCAGAAATCTGCTTATCTTTGGGTCAGATTTGTAATTTTGAAGAATCTGAAAAGAAAAAATACAGAGGACTGAGCAGAGAATCTAGTGGTAATCACTGGAAAGAGCTAGTTTAGAGCTATCATTGGGGAATCACTCACTGCTGGATATCACCATAGTATCCAAGATCTACTTGATCCCCAGATATGTTGACATATCTGCTTTTTGCCATTAACAAGGTGACAGTGTGTGCAGTTATAGTGTACTTGGTATGGGCACAGTCTTGCAGGTATGAAAGCTGCATGATAGTGTACATGTGCACGAGGTACTTTCAGTATATGTGGAACATTGCTATACCGTATCTTAGAGTTACTTTATTCCAGGGGGACTGTGGCTTTGTGATGCAGAGAGGCTTGAACCAAAAGCCACCGTGGGAAATGAAGAGATTGCTGTCAAGTTCAGTGGCTTTGGAATCACTTCAGGTGGAGGAAACAACGCACTTGCAAATATTGTCCCGTATCTCATCTCAAACTGTGATTTGGACTTAGGTCTCTCTCTTTCTCTTCCTCTCTTAGGTGTCTCTACTATGTACTAATTTTGCAAATCATATTTTAACAGAAAAAGCATAATTCTTGGTACAACAATGGAGAAGAGAACTGAAATATCCAAAGTGATATGATTTTTATCTAAGTGGAAAAGTGAGGACTCACTTCTTTCACAAACCACTGGCAGAAGGCTGGAGAGATCCATTCTCTGGCATGAATCCCACAGTCCATCCAAATGATCTTTTTGGTTTTATCTGATGGTTGACTGATCTGAGAGAGTGTAAAAATGATCATTTGGAAAACATTGTTACATTACAATAAAATAGCCTAGGGTAATACAGAAAGAAAAGGATGTGCCTCGATATGCTGTTGAGCCATCTGAGATTATTATTAATATTATGACAGACATTATGACAAGCTCTCCTTCCTAATAACCTCTTCTCTGTAGTATCACAGGGCAAGAGTCTTAAAGTCTCTGTTGAGCCGGAGTGTTAACAAAACAGTTTCTTTTTCATTTGTAGTAGTCATTCACAGGACTGGCTGTTCTTACTTTGAGATTCTTTTTTTTTTTAGAATGGGAAGCATAAAAAGGCAGGGAATCTAATTTTACTCAGTGATAGGAATGGATTAGACAATAACTAACCCAATTATTAAGACTATGTTTTTCACTGATACCTAGCATCCGATAAAAATTGTTATGCAATACTCCTAGCAGAAAGGCTGTATGCTGTAAAAAGTAATAAAACAACAAAACAAAACTCTTTATCCTCATACACAGCTTTTGCCAAGCTAGTTTCAGCTGGATTTGTATTTCTAAACAAGACTTCAGTGAAATTTGTTGTTTTCACTGCATAATACCAATAGCAAGGTTATGGTGTATACAAAAGTTGGCAAATCTCACTGTACTATGGAGGAGTAAAACCATCTCCTGTTATTTCAGTGAATTGGGATGAGCACTGTCTTAGGAAAGATCTGAAACCTGTCTTCTCCTGTGTACTTTTTTTGTGAAGATACCTTTTATTTATTTTAAGAATATTCCTCCCTTACCTGCAGATAATACATTGTTCGATTCTCAATTGTCTTCCCCAGGTAGTGCTGAGTCACCAGCTCACTGTTGCTCTTCTGGATCTCAGTCATCCATTGATAAATCTGAAATAGTCACAAAGAATTCTTGGTCCAAAGTGGGACTTCCCTTCGCTTTCCCGCCTCCATTTCCAGATTAAAGCATTTTCTTTTGCTTAGACAAGCAACGTTTTCCTCAGAGTTTATTTCAATCTGTGATATCACTGAACACTCATGGAAGCCCTTTCACTTGCATCTGAACAAAGGCATGGTCATATCTCACTGGGTCTTAAAAGGTAACATCACTGCAATACAACACATACTCTATTCTGGATCTCATTCAACATGCACATCCTATTGGGCATCTCTCTGTTGACTTCACCAGACATGGAGCCACACCATCAAATCTTCGAAACAGTATTACAGTCTCTTCCCTATCAGTACTGATCAGCAGTCGTCCCCAACGAGTAGCTCAAATAAAATATACATGAGGATTGACTCTGCTCTCTCAATCTAATTATGTGTCTGGGAAGAAGAATACCACCAGCCTTTGTCCAGGCTTACCCACTGGTATGTGAAACACAGCACCACAAGAAGTCTTCACTATCCACCCTCATGATATTATTCTCTCCTGAAGTGTCAAAAACGTGTCCTTAAATTAATTCCTTCTCCAGATATCCCTCTGTTCACCTCTTCTTCCTCACTGGGATTTCAGAGACCACAATAGTGATTGCACTTCACATTTGGCTCAGGATCGAACATACTGGGGCTTAAATGAATAAATACTAGAGGTAATGATAAAGTATATAGGGTAGAAAGGTAGCAAAGCAATCAACTGAACCCCAGAATATTATTTGCAAAACAATATGGCTGCTTCACACAGAGCATTTAGGTTTTGGTCAGGGAGAAATTGAGAATTTAATCTAAATCAATGGCAAAATCCTGTTCAATTCTACCAGGCCAAGATTCTAGTCAAAGACTAAGGACTGATTCTGTGAAGAAGAAGGCCAGAAAGAGCTCCACTGACTTCAGCTGAGCTTTCTGCAAGCACAGAGTTACTTGCTGTGGCATTTACAAAATAGCAGCAACAAAGAAAGCAAGCAGACTTTACCTCTTCCATTGGATGATACTGGGTGTAGACATAACCTTCTGGGACCTGCCTGTGGGTGCTCCTCTCCCTTGGCATACTCTGATCCACAAGTTCCTGCACATCAGGTATTAGGACTCTGAGGGGAGGGGAAAGGGGGAGATAGAAAAGAACACAATCCCTAACAATTACTGCAGAACTATCGTAGTGGGTACATTGCTTGCATCAACAAATGAAAGGATTTAGCCTGTTCTGTTGTGGACTGCCTGGCAAATTCGTCACCATCAGCATAATGGTTACGTTCATGTAAGAGAAAGTTCAAAGTACTGAGATTTTCACTGGGTTTTAACAATAAAGTAATCATTTTGCCAGATTTTTTTTTTTTTAAAGATTGACAATTTTCTCCAAAAAAATGTTCAATATCTTTCTTTTCTTCACCACTTCTACTTCTAGACAAAAGTCTAAAATACCACCTTTTGGGAAAAGGAGGAAAAGTGAAAAATTGAAGATTAGTATTTCATTGTATTTTATGGAGACATTTTCCATTTGCAAAGACTTCACAGAAGTATTCATTGCAATTTGCAAAAATCAGAACAGACCCCCTCTTTCCTTGGAAAATCTTCTTGCTTTTTAGCTACAAATTAGTTCAGAAATGAGTACAGCACAGACATGATTAGCACAGACATGATTCCATGATCAAGGGAGTCAATAAAACCTTTTCCTTGGCTTCAGAGGACTTCGGATCATACACTGTGCTTTCTCGCTGCAATCAGCTGTTTGTACACTGTTACAAATCTGTGCTCATTGTAAACACTTTCAGTAAGACAATTGCAAAGGTAGCTTAAACATTCTTGATTTCAAACACTGTAAGTGCTAATAGGCTATTCTGCTGACAGTAGCACTGATCGGCATTTCTGGAAACAGCACATTAGAAACTTTCAAGAGTAGTTACAGCTGACTTTCACTCTGAGCTTTGATGTTTATTCACATCTGAACTTCAAACTAAAATTCAGGCAGTGCAAATTCCCATGAACCGAAACCACACACGCAAAATGCCTTATCAGAGCTCTGGAGAATTGAAAACCCAGAGTCTGACAGAGTCAGAATATTGATGTCCTGATTATAATTTGTCATTTATGTCTCTATCATTATATACCTAACAGTCATGTTACCTTCCTTGCATGTCAACTGACTTCTAAAACATGGTTCCTGCTTTAAATCTGTTAGAGGAACTTAAACTCTAACGTTGTCGTACTCAATCTCAACCCCTTTGCAATACAAAGCCAAAATTTCAGCTTGACTATTAAATTACCCACCTCTTTCTTTAGGACCCTATGCAAGGTGGATACAGTTCTGGCCCCAATCCAAGGGGGAAAAAAAAAAGATTAAGCTGCTAACTTCAGTTTAGTCTTTAAATTTCCACTAGAATCAGTTGAAACCATTAGAAAATGAAGAGCCTTGATAGAAATAAGAGCTTAAATATCTTCTGGAATGTTGTCAAAGTCCTGAATGCGTAAACCTGATGCTAGATCGTTTGTACTGGCTCCTACCTCATCTCTCTCCATCTCTGGTTGTCAGGGCATGACACTTACTAAAAAGGATTTGTCGGGCAAGATGCAGAATGTCAAGATTGGCTCTAACTCTAAACAGCTTTGAAGTGGCACCAATCCTCCTTAAACTTATCTTTGATTGGTAAATATCAGTGTATGTCCATAGGCCATTTGTCACCCTCCCTGAATGACTACAGGATTGTTTATATGAAATATTGCTAGCTACTGGTTACCTGAAAAAGTCAGTTCCAAATGGGAATGGGACTGTGTGAGGAATAGATCTTATTTAATCCCATTTGGCTTTATAAACACTCTGTATCTGGATTAGCTCTTCCAGCTGGAAGTAAAAGCATGGCAGTTAGTGAAGATGTGTAGCTGGGCAGGTGTGATAAAGCATCATTGGCCATTTGTAGCCCCTGGCTCCCAATTGTGTGGGGACCTGCCACTGGGACCTTTGTCCCAGGCTGGGATGTCTCTGTTTGACTGGATGGTGCCAGGAATTTCTTACCAGCCTGGTGGGGGGGATAGGGGTAGGAAACAGCAGCTTTGAAGAAACTGGCTGAATATTCACTTTGAAAGGGCTCTTTTCCAAATGAGAGGAACAAAAGACAGGGAAGGGAGGAGACCTACAGAGATTGCTTCTCTGCAGTGACACTGGTTAAACCTTTGGGCTCTCCAAAATAGGGAGGACCTTGTGTTCCAGTATCCATGCTTTCCAAGAGCAAACCGTGCTCCTTTAACTAGTGGTTGTACCAAGTTTGGCTTCCTGACTTCAGAATAAAAAACTAAGTCATACATCTGAGCGCCATCCTCTGCCACTGAGAAGGCAACAGTAGGAAACAAGACAGATGGGGCCGTCTCAATCCCGGCTTCAAATTCACAGTCCAGGTTAGTTGGAGGTGAATGTGTGAGAGCATAGGGAAAGGTGTTTTCAAGACTCAAAGGTATATATAGCAACTGTGCATTGGGCAGGTCAAGGTAAGTCAGAAACACTTGGAACAAAGGTTGGGTCCTATCAGTACTTGCTGACTGTTCATTGGAAAGGGCTAGGTCCTTTTGTGATAGCAAGGACCAGCCTTTCTCATCAGGAAATTAGAGATCGTACTTGTAAGAGATCATATGCTGATCTAAGCTGTCTTTCACCTCCTGCACCAGAGGGGCTGGGACCCTTATGTGCAGGTCTTCTCCAGCCCAGATGTCTTCAGGCAGCAGGGGCTTCCACAAATCCAGCTGTGCAGAGAAGAAAGAAATGCACAAATCAAGCTCTGTTTTCAGAACAATAAAATATATCTAAGATAGAGTAGCTGCATATCAATAAATGGAAGAAGTTTTCCTTCAAATTCTCCCCTTAGCTATTCTCCAGCCATCTGTTCACAGAGCATGCAGCACAGGCTTAGTGTTTCCATTGGCTCAGGCACCACTGTTAAGGAGCAGCACCTTCAGAGAGCCATGCGAGGAAACTAACTTCTTCCCATAAATTCCTTCAGGCAGTGGAAGAGCAACTCCACCCTACACTAAGGAAAAAAAAGTCAGGTAAAGCTTTTTCAAGTTTACTTTAACCTTCATTCCTGTCCAAAGTTACATGCAAATCTGTTTTACAGCCGAAGACCCCACTCTGCTTTTTGGACACACATGGTTATTCTTACTCACCAGTACAGTGCTGCAAAGATGCTGAAGATGCTGGACTTGCTGAAATGTTTCTGGCACAATATGCAAAACCTGATCCCTGGAAATTCAGCAGCGAAACAAGATCAGTTTTAATGTCTGTTAAAGTGTCCATGATTTCGTAAGTCAAAAGCAGATATTTTGTTATGTAGAAGGAAGGCAGAGCCTGTAACTGAGAGCTGTTCCAACAAAAACATGTCTCAGTGATGAATTCCTGGAACGTTTTAGCTACAAATAGGACTCAGTGATGTGACTTTTGTGTTGCTAGAGCGTTAGGTTAACTCTGCTTCCTTGCCAGGGGCCATTCTTTATTCACCATACCAGCTTCACTGAAGCCGACTCCTGGCTTGAGCCCTGGTGCGTGTTTCTGTCTTTGCAGGACCAGGCCAAAACAAGATCATTGGTAATATATAATAAACTATTTATTTGATAAGATGTCACTTTTTTTTCCTCCTGTTTGGGAATTATTTAATTATTCCAGATAGACTTGGTGCTTTGCTGATGTACTTCAGCATGCAAAAACATTAGATAGACAAGATAAGTGAACATTGCTACAAACCTGAGATGTACACAAACTACTTGTCATGAGAACAGCCAATTTATTCCACAAATAGTGAATAGTGTGGTCTCCAGAATTGCATATTCTTACTCAATGTTCAGGAAACAAAAATTTCTAGTACACGATCTATCTTTTTATATTTCTAGAAAAGACACACAGATCCAATGTCTGAGTATATATTTTCATGATGCCCCATGAAACTTTCATTTACTACAGGCTTAATCTGAAAAAATATTGAAAGTTTACAAAGAACAAATTAAAATATTTGGAAATGCAGAAAAAGCAAATCTGTATGTTCTATTAAAAAACCCTTTGTAATTATTTTTCTAATTTTTTTTCAGTGTTTGTTCAGATCAGCTTTCCAGGACTGATAGCAAGTATGACATTTCTAATGAAAAGGTTTCATCATGAGGAGTGGATTTTGACGACTGCGTTACATTACTCAAAGGTGAGATAGCAGTTATCCATTACTGATGTGATAGAATGGGGAACCTGAGAAATGTTCATATTTGTTAGTAACCAATAACTACTGCTTCACAGTCTCCTTCAGTGACTTCAATAGGCCTTGGAGCTTTTCAGGCCAAGTATAAAAAAAGAACATTTTACATTTTAAAGCTTTTGTAACAGAAATTCTTGTTGCAAAAGCCTTGCATGGCTTTTTATTAAAGCCATGGTAATTATGGTCATCAATATAATATGCTCTCATCATCTGAACTGCAACTGCTGTCATTTGTGCTTCCATACACAAATGTACAATTATCAGCTTAATATACATGCAAATAGATTTCACTATTCATTCACATTATCCACTGAAAAATAGGGGAATTTGGGTTTTTTTACATCCCTCTTGAAAATATCACCTTTGCCGGTAGAGAAACATAGAACTGGATAGTTAAAATGGGCTGTTTGCTACTGGTTCAGGAGATGCTGTTAGCACATAGGACACTCATCTATGGGACAAAATGATTACATTTGCATTGCTAACGATTTGCTACAACATCCATAATATCTTTGTAATAAACCTCGTAGATGCAGGATAAACATCTTTGCTAGGAGAATAAACATCTCAGCTGCAGTTCAGAGTTTATTCTCTCTAAATGCCTGGGCTTGCTTTGCTCTTTGTCTATCAGGAAGGGAAACAATATCCTGTAATATCTTTCTATCCTCATTGACATTATGTCTTAATTACACCAAATGAAAGAAATGCCAGACAGTCAGATTGCTGCCAGATGGCCAGCTCTTATTTACTGATAAACCTTTTACAATAGCCAGTGTGGAGACAAATAATTTTTAATAGTAAACTAAGATTAGAAAGCACACACTCATTTATGATTGTGGACTAGGATTCTCAGTGGAGAAGTGCAAAGTCAGCCCATGTGACCATGTGAGAACAACAGTTTTTTAAATGCTACAGTTAAGCTTTCTTACCAAATTAAAGGACTGTTCTCAGCACAAGCTACATTTCCTTGGATGCTCATAAATTGGGTATTTGATTTAAGTTGTTGAACAGAGCAAATGACAATGAAAATGGTCATTTCATCTTTGTGCAGGTGCTGCCCACCCAAAGTCACACTGACCATTCAATTGTGTTTTTAAATCCTGTGCGAGTACTTAACAGGTTCAGTCCTGGATGGCAATTAGAAACAAAAATGTACACTGCATTACTATGAGTCTGTTGAAGTCTATTCAGTGAAATCGACCCTGACTGCATCCCTGATGCAAATCTAAAGACTAAATATTATCCGAGAGAAACACACATTTTAAAGAGAGAAGTGGTGACTCTGTATGCTCTGCCAGGAGCTTTGCCAGGAGAGTTGTTGAATGGGTATACTATGAAGGGACCTACTTGCAGTAGGTATTGCTTAGTTTTCTCTCCTTTTTAAAACTATATTCTGGGGATATGATTAGTCTAGAAGCAATCAGCACTGAGCCACTTTCTCTGTTTACTTTAGAAAATTCCATGTATAAAGTTATATGTGGATAGCTGGACTCCACACTATATGTGTGCCCCTCCTGCAAATCTCAGCTGCTGTAAAGGCAGTGACCTATCATTCCTTGTAAAGCTGAGGGTGAATGAAACAAAATAGTTTAGACAGGCAAACAGCATAATTTTATATCACTCATTTTCTTGCAAAGCAGAACTGAGAATGGAGAATACAGCAAAACTAGATATTTCATACTTTTCAAAAATATTGATCAGTAATAAAAAATGTGATAATCTTATTCTCTGAACACTTTGGAGTGAAGATTGTCTGGACCAACTCCATTAGCTTTTTTTTGTTATCATTACAGATTTCCAACAGGAGTTCAATATCTGAGCTGCTTTTGAGACACCATCTTTTTCACATAACCTCAGCTGTCTTTTATTAATGGATATAATTTTGCTCAGTCATCTCCTCTGCTTTATACTCAGAAAAGGCATTTTATCCGTAGAGCATCTGATTTCAAAGTTCATTATAAAAGAGGCTAAGCCAAATGAATTTCAGCTAATGGAAGCAGAGCATCCTGAGATGCTTTTGAGGGGTATTCTGTGTCTCCTACGGCTGCAGCCGTATCTTTGTTGGCTTGGATTTGGTTCACTCTTTCTTCATTTCCCATCTTTCTGTTTTCTTTCCAAATCTTACAAAGCTTACAGCTTAGTAACCCTATCTCCAAGTTTTCAGTTCATAATTGTTATTCCTACACAGTTCCTGGAAATTTTACTGCATGCACAATTCTTCGTGATACCCCGTTCACACTCACCTGTCATATTGCAATTTCAAGCTGAGTTTTCCAGGAATTAGAATCCCCAGAGAAAAGATGATCCCAGGAAAAAACCACATCTTTATGCAAAGAACCCAGCTCTGACAGTGCAGGACTAGAGAGGAGGAGTATAGATCTGGACTGAACACTTTATTTGTACAATTATAATGTATAACCAGACTTATCCTGGAAGGGAGCCTGCCCTTGTTGAATCATTAACATCACTTTTAAATAGTTCTACTTTTTCTTAATTCTCCAAGCTCTCTTCCACACCGCAAAACACAAATACATACAAATAGCAACATTCTCACTGAAGCACTTCTTCTAAGAAGTAAGAAGATTTTTCTATATGTCACCTTCAAATCTTGGAAAATGTTATGTGACAAAGTTGGTAGGCATTGGAGAAAGTGTTACCTGCAAGGTCCACGGCAATGGTGAAGATTAGCTTATAACAGTCACAGGGATGGGAAGAACAAAAGAACAGTGGTAAAACAAGCTCCATCCTTGCTCTCTTCCTTCCTGTGCTTGTGTCTCTGTGGAGCACTTTTTTGACCTCTTAACTGCAATTAAGAGGTCCAGTTTTGGGCCCCTCACTACAAGAAGGACATTGAGCTACTGGAGCGTGTCCAGAGAAGGGCAACAAGGCTGGTGAAGGGCCTGGAGAAAAAGCCTTATGAGGAGCGGCTGAGGGAGCTGGGGTTGTTTAGTCTGGAGAAGAGGAGGCTGAGGGGAGACCTGATCGCCCTCTACAACTACCTGAAAGGAGGTTGTAGTGAGGTGGGGATTGGGCTCTTCTCCCCGGTAATTAGCGATAGGACGAGAGGAAATGGTCTCAAGTTGCGTCAGGGGAGGTTCAGGCTGGACATTAGAAAGAACTTCTTCACTGTTAGAGTCGTTAGGCATTGGAACAGGCTCCCTAGGGAGGTGGTGGAGTCATCGTCCCTGGAGACGTTCAAAAAACGTCTAGATGTGGCACTTCAAGACATGGTTTAGTGGACAGGGTGGCATCAGGTGTACGGTTGGACTTGATGATCTTTGAGGTCTCTTCCAACCATAATGATTCTATGATTCTATGATTCTATGAATTCTCTCACTTGCCTAGCCTAAAAGAGGACATGAAAGAAATAACCAACATTCCTGTAAAAGGGAAAGATAAGGACATCAGAGTCTTATCTAAACCACTATCAGTTAGACCAGATCAGACTCTGGCCACAGACTATCAACTTCACACTGTCATAAAGAGTTTTTTCGTTATATACTCAAAACAGTGGGCTGGTTACTATCTGAAATATTGAATTTATTGCTTGTTCATGTATCAAGAGTAAACAGTTGAATTCCTTCCTTAATAGACTACAGTTAGACATATAGCACAGTTCTTCAGAAAGAAATTGTTTCACTCAGCTTCTCTCTTGGATTAAAGCTATCACATGGTGATTTAATGCAGAAAACTGCATGGATTTTGGGTGAAGACATTCCAGTAAGTCAATTTGTTTGTGTACACATGCAATGGACATTAACTGTAGTTATGGTATCTTTGTAAATCTTTCTCAGCAGAGTAGGAAGTCCTCTTATATTACTACCAAGGCTGTCATCAAGGAAATAGGCAGCAGAACTGTCCCAGTGTAAAAGAGGAAGAGCTTAACTCAAAAGTGTGTTCTCACAAAACCAGGCTGCATGCAAGAGAAGAATATGTTCTTCGTCATAAATCACACCAGACTCTTCCCATTTTATTGCCGCATACTATAACCTGCTCAACAGCCTGAACCTGAAAATGGTGAATATTTCCCTCCATGAAGATATCCAGCCCACAGTGACTTCCAGAAGAGCTGAAGGAAGCCCAGTTTACAGGATTAGAGGCAGCTCCGTTTGTGACGAATTGGAAAAACAAACTCATGTTGGAAGACCATACTCCATATCGATACCCAGGACATCTGCTCAGATAACCTTTGCTTTTGCTTCCTTTCTCTCCACCACTATGAGGTGGACTACTGTTTTGAAGTCTTCTGCAGTGTTGTCTATGCCCTTTACCAGAGCTAGCTTTGAACTGAGTTTCAGTCCCTTGGCAGGGACTGAGAATCTAGGAACAAGAAAAATGGAGGCATAGAAGAAAAAAACAAAAGGCTTCATCTTTTTTTTTTTTTTTTTTCCTCTTGCAAAAAAGATATGCACAAATGGAGCAAATCATTATAGGCACTAAAATTCAATGCCAGCCCAAAGCTTACACCTCCATGCTGAAAGCAGAAGCTGTATATTCTGTGGTAAAAACATTACTCCTATGATGCCAAATAGTTATGAAGATAGATAGGGTCATTTTGCTTAATGGGCACAGGATTCAGAAGAAATGACAGTTTCTTGCTAGGTCTTTGATTCAAATTCCTTTGAAGTCTAGTTGATATTAATGGGCTTTAGATGAGAGTTCTGTGCAAATAATCATGGACATTTCTCACTGATTTGAAAAATCAAATTGTTTGGGGGCTTCAGCAGAAGATTTGTTCATAAAAGACAATACTTAAGTATGTACTTAACGTTCAGCTTGCAAGCAGCACTGCTGAATTCAGAATAAAAGCCATTAGAGACATTATTCTGCCACGAATGCAAAAATATGTTGGGATGAACAGTTAACTTCAACAAGCCTATTGCCCTCTTGGGCATAAACAATGTCTCTCTCAGTAATAAAGTCTGTTCTTTGGTCAGGTTCTTACTGGCAGCTGCTTATCTTTCTAGCAAATGTGGAAGGCAGATTAATCCATTTATTCCCTCCTTGAAAACTGTGTGCAAAAAGGAATGGGACATTCTGGGGAGAGGAAAGGTCGTAAACATATGGCACAAACTTGCCATAGGAAACCAAGCAGTGTCCTTTCTTCCAAACAAGTTTACTTTGCAGTTCTTCCATACGTTCTTCTTAGAGCTTCAGAGCATTTTTCCAGCATCAGTTTAGCCTCTCAACTGCCCTGTGAGACAAGCAAATATTATCTTCCCTACTTAAAAGATTAAGAAAAAAGGGGGAAAAAGTGACTCCCCAAGGTGACATAGGAACACTGCTGCAGAGCCAGGAATAGAATTTAGATCTCCTGACTCCCTGTCTGGTGCTTCCTTAAATATATGACCATCTGCTCTCCTGCTGGAAGTATAGATACTATATGCTGACTCCAACAAGCTGGCTGCTAAGCCTGTTAGTTTATCCTCTTTTTATCCCATACTGATATCATCTCAAGCTAAGCTTTTGGCCTAGAGTCAAAGTGATTTCCAGTGTTTGAATGATTCGACCTGCTTGTTATTGTTTTAACCTTGCACCACACATATGCTCAGCTATTTGTGACTTATCTGCATACAGTCTGTGTAGCAACAGCCACAAGCTAGAAGTGTTTTGTTTAAAGATTCCATACTGAAGCATACCACATGTTTTAAACAACTATCATATAGCGGTGAGTTTGATTCTGGTAGCTGCCTGTACCTAGATTTCCTACTGAGCTGCATGTAGCTTTCAAGGACAAAATAATTTATTAAAAAGACAAAAAATTTACACACTGGTGTGTCTCCACAAACATTAGTTCATCATGTTAAGCTTTCCCGGTTCCATGGCTAAATCCCGCACTGACTCCCTCTGAACTAAAAACCAAACTAGAACTAGACGGAATTCAATATGATAAATATTTTTTTAAATCATCACCTTGATTCTGAGAAAATCATCCTCCAGTAAATCTCCTTCTCTCACTGCTGCAGAAAACTCACGGTATGTGTCCAAAACAGAATCATCACTCAGTATGGTCAATACAGTAGCATGCTGACTAATATGCCTTAAATCTTAGTCTTCTCCTCCACTGAAGAAGAGGGGTAGATAATTCAGCTGTTTTAGTAAAAAATTCTCTGTTTATCACTGTAGCTTTACTTGGAGGAAGCACACAATGAAGTGACAGTTCTGTTTCCCATTGACTTGTCACAGGAGATGGCTTATTCTATAGGTATTGTCTTTTTCTATGGGTACTAAAAGATATTTCTGTCTTTCTGAGCAATGTTCAAAATATTCCAATTCATTCTACAATATTAAGTATATGGTCTTAACCCTGTAGCATATGAATATTCAGCAATACGTTGTCTAGTCTGCAATGTGAATCATTGTTCCTCTTGGTATGCCAAGTCTTCAGCTTTCACAGCTTTGTTGGAAAAAGGTTTTTCTGAAATTCTCTGGACTGCACTGTGATTTGACAGTGCTAACTGTTCTTAAGCCTCATTAGCTCATGTGACAATCCTAGCATAAGTGGGAATATACTGGAAGCTATGCTGAGTTACGACGATTCTCTTCTGGAATCATCTTGCTTTTCCTTTCTCTCTCTTTCTCTGAGATTACACTGAAAACACCCCTTTAGCCTTACATTTTGGATTTTAAAATAATCTTAAAGCAGAAGGAATTCTAGCCAACATACACTAGATTAGAATGACGTTACTAACAAACCTTAAAATTAGTTCCATTAAGCCAACCTTAAATGTCCTGCAGATCATCAAGTGACATAGGATACTTAAGCTTTGTCTTAGTGGAACTAATTTGATGATTGGTACGTGATTTAGTAATTTCAAGAGATACAAATTTACAGATACTTTCAAAGATTTCTCCATAGTTTTTACAGCATTTATACACATGCATAGTCACATATTTTGAGCCAAAACTGGAAATATCAGTGTGGGAAATAACACCTGTCTTTTCTCCACAAGTCCCATGATGCAGTTTTTAGACAGCTTTGTTATCAGAGAGGAGGTTCAAGTATCCATTCAGTAAGTAGTTCCTTATGGAAGTGGGCTGAAGCAGGCTGACAAAATCTGTAATGGTTTAATTAGGCTGGCAGAGCAGCTTCCTCAGACACCATTTTCTTTAACCAGGAAAGGCGAATGTTACTAGTGAATTGTCTTTCCTTAATAACAGGTGGCCTGGGTGGTTATTTTTCCTTCATCCTTTAGACAGCAAAATGTCACTGCTAAGGAATATTGAGCTGGTCCTTTAACATACAATCTGAATTCATGTTGATATTTAGCACCTGTTACTAAAAGGTAACAGACACTATTGGTTCAGTTCTAGGAGTTAAGGGTGATCACCTTTACAAGGAGTTGTGCACAAAATCCTACAGTCCTTACGTAAATACAATTGCTATGGCAAATTTGTCTGCATAAGGATTGTGCAATTTAACTTAAAAAAATACTAGTAGTATATTTCAGGTGCAATGGTAAATTGCTGAATTCGAAGTCCACACAAACAAGCTGCCTGCAAAATATTGTCCTTGTAGTTTGATCAAAGGAAAGATTCAGTTTGCTGACAGTTTTATTGTGCCTGAATCCACTGTCAGAAAGACCAGTTACATTTTCTCACTCACCTTCTCCAGTCCTGAAAACTTTCCCTCATAAGAATACCTTGTGATGACATGATTAGAACTTATGATTTCAAAGGTATTGCTCTGGGGGAAAAGGATTTTCTGAAGTGTTTGATCCTATATTTATGTTCTGACTGGGCAAGAATTAGGCAAGAATCCTTGATTTTGTGAAGAAACAAAACCTCTTGTAAACCTTTAGCTGTCAAAGCAATATGTTGTTTGTTTTAATTAGGCCTTTTTAAAGAAGATGTCACATAATATTAAAAGCCTATCTTGTATTTTTAAACAAAATAATTACCTTTGTAAGTAAATAAACTAGTATTATTTTATTGCTACTAGCAGAACTGTAAAGGACAGCACATAAATCTCTATTACTGCTTAATGGTTAAAAAACAAGCTTACTGCACTGTATTCTGGAATAACCAACATTATTTTTAATGAGTTCTATTACAAGCACTAAAATACTTTATGATTAGATGGGAATATGCTTGCATATGATTTCTTAGACCCAAACAATATACACTATATTCACTTTAACTTAAGTAATTAGCTTTTGCAGCTGTAAAACCTGTTCATATTAACCTTTGACCTTCATTCTATCAACAATGATACACATACTTAGCTTTCTGATAATACCAGCAGCACTGAGCATAACAGTATTATTTGCATGCATGCACTTATGTATGTACGTCCATGCAAGGTGAGTAATACTCCAAACCCCTCAACCAGCATGAGGATCTGTTAAAAATGGTTATGGTCTCCCTGAGGAATCTCAGTGATTATTAATGAAGCTAATAGTACCTGATGAAAGATCTCAAAACAGATCTCATCTGAGCCAAACAATTCCATTCTACGTAACTTATACTTAGTAGAATTTCCAGTGTATTTTTGCAAATGAGCCTTAAAGAATTTATAAGCTGGGTTTGAAGCGTGCTGTGTATGTATGGGTGTGACATGCAGTAGAAACAGCTTGTATTTTGGTGTCTTGATTTTGTAAAAAATGATTGCTGCTAATAGTATCTGGGGAAGGGACTGGATAGTGTACCTTTGAAGCGCTTGTTGTGACAGGGCTGGGTAGGTCGGCAGTAAGGCTATTGACATGGCTTGCATTGGTCACAAGTTTGGGGGTTCTTCCGCAAAGGGAGCTGCTTCTTTTACAATTAGTCAAGACTTTCTCCACTCTCATGGCTGAACTGTTACTACTCTTTGTGCAAGGAGCAGATTGGGAACATCAGCCAGCTCTGCCTGGGAGAGCTTACCCATCCAAGCAACTCAACATAGAGAGTTCTCCATTACACAGACGGGGAACACAGACACCTGGCTGTGCTGGGGCTGTGCCTCTGCTACCAAACAGGGCATTCCTTTGAGTCACAGCACTACCAAAATGGGTGTGAACACCAGGACCCTAGGTGTGCCATGGGGACCTCCTGACTGACTTGCCCATGAGCAGGCAGATAAGTGGTGGCGAGCAGGGAGCTGAACTCAGATTCCCCATATCTCTGTCTAATGCCTCAGTGTCAGATCATCTTATCCTCTGTTCAGAGAGAGTGGCTTTGATACCTTCATTGTTGTTCTCTTTTCCCTCCTTCAAATATTGAGTTATTAGATTCAGGAAATGAATATCAAACCTACCACCAGCAGTGGAAAGTTTGGAAAGTTCTCTTTTTATTCTGCATCAGCAGAAATCAAACCAACCTTCATCTTCCTCAGTACTACCTTTGGAGGTGAGTACTGCCTACTGAGAAGGAAGTCTTGCTGACATCAGCGAAGCATTCACCATTTTGTATTGTCCCTGGAGCTTACACTGATACAGAGCAAATCTCCAAACACACATGCACACACATATTTTTTTTCCTGCTTAACTTTTCAGGTCTCCATTATTTTCCTTACATTTATATAGAAGTCACCCAGACTGAAGGTTCATTTAGAAGATGGTGTGTCCCTGGGACAAATCATTCATTGGCAAAATGGAGCATATTCTAAAAAACCAGAGAAGATGCATCAGTAGTCTTTAGCTTCTTCTTGCCTCATACGTGGCAGTGTACAAGGGGTTTAGGTTGCCTTTGTATTTTCTGGAGAATTCCTTGTGTCAAGGAACTGTCTGTTGTTCTGCTAAAGCTGGTATCTAAACTGCTGAGCCAGCACAAAGAGCAAGTAACAACCCAGTATTGGTCTTCAATATATATATTTAAAAGATTAAATAGTCTTTTATTATGTGACTGACGTTTCAAATGCGAGCTCCATGCTTGATCCCTCCTCCCTCCCTAGGTATTTTGTGCAATAACATCTTAACGTACAAATATATAATCTCCTCCACAACAAGCCACCGTATATTTCCTGAAATCTCATCTCATCTGTGTCAGTTACAACTTCAGTAACAATTCACACCAGCCTCTGTGCAGTCAAAGTCCAATTCACTAACTGTTCCATACTGCAGAACAGGAAAACTGGGCTCATGTAACAGTTCAAGTTTTCTCTTTTGAAGTTGTAGAGCTGCAGCCTCAGCTGGTGTATATTGCTGTAGTGCCCTGACTTTAATTTAAGCCAGCTGATGAGCCACTCCCCCTTTCCGCACACTCCCCACACACTTCCCCACCTTCATAAAGGGTGGTTGAGTACAGATGGCATCTTATGTGCAGCAGAATCTGTACCATAAAAATCAAACAGGCAAATACAGAAAATTTAGCAAGTCCCCTTTGTGGATTGAACTGATAAGAGTAAACTATGACACATACTCAGGCACGACAAAGAGCGCTCAGTAAATTGCCTCTGTCTTGAGGCGTGGATAGAGTCCCTTGCCTCTAGCAGTGAAAAGTGAAAAGAAATTCTCCTGTTTATAAGAATTTGCATCTTGCTACATAAAGCAAGAGCATATCTGGGTTTTGATGGGTGCCATGGCAACAATGTTACTGGAGTATAGCATAGGAGCATTTCTGGAGAGAGGATGAAACAAAAAGCTCACTGGTTGTCTGTGGACACAAGGACTTTTGCTGCAGACCCAAAGACAGACCCTCCTTATTCTTGTTCCTGGGTGGATATTTACCATTGCCACCACATTCATACTTGCACTTTATACTGCAGTTGTCCAGAAATAATGAAAAAAGGGAACAACCTGCTACAAGCTAGAAGGACAGATCTTAAACATAGTTCAGAGTTCTGTTATATTTGCATCACTTAGAAGAACAATGCAGAACTACTAAAACCACTATGGTTACTAGCAAAGAACAAAACCACAGGGTTACATGTTCGGTAAAACCTATGCTTAAGGACCATAATTGCTTTAAAAGTATGCATGTAGAGAACAACAGATAACCATGGCTCTGCTTTTGTTCTGAAATAACTAACTTCAGCACATTTCCCCTAGGAGTGAATGCTCCACCTTTTTGAAATCTACAAAACACCTGCAATTCTTTTTTAATTCAGATATTCTAGTGTCAGTAAAGAGGTATTGAAACTGGAACCTCATTCATACAAGCTTATATGCTCTGAGACTTGTGTGCAAAGAGAATAGCTTAACATTAACAAATGGCCATATAAAATAATACCTACTGCCATGGCCGGGTCAGGGGGCAGGTAGCATTAGAGGCAAGTCTTCGTATTTTCTTTGCTTTAGCAATTGACCAGAGCCACATCTCTAGGTCTCTGCATACAAAGCATTATTCAACCTCTTGCCTATGCAGAAACAGTTGCAATATCTGAGAGAGAGACTTTCATTCTCTAATTCCAAGCTCCAGTTTATTTAGATTCTGATTTCTTAACAAAAATCAAACTCTTGCAATGTATTTTTAGTCCCTCTTTGCTGGTCACTTTTGAACATCTTGGCCAATTTGAGAGCAAGGTGAAATTTTAAAGAGAGTTCCTGGATGTTTCTTGTGAATGGGTGGCTGGAGTATTTCATACGCCAAGAAGGCTGGAGTTAGGACTCAGAAGTGGTTTTAGACATAAGCAAATCCAAGCAGGAAAGAACTACAGGTCATCAGAGTCTGCAAATCCAGCTGCTTATGGAAACAATTTGTTTTTCCAAACGCTCACTGTTCTCATTCTGCATTACTTCACAAACTTTGTTTCATTTTTGCTCAGATGGTACTAGTTTATTTTCTGTTCATGCAAGAGCCTTTTTGGCCCTTGCAGCCCACATCTTCTGCCTTCCTGTTTCTTGCTCTCATTTTAGATCTGTTCATACATCCTGCAATGCTTAACATCATCCTTGGGCCAGTGAAGTTTGCTATATAACTTACTTTTATAAATCCTTCTCACATATTTTCTTATTGTGTGATACCTGACAATGATCTGAGCTTGTCACCCTTTTGTGTGTGGATATCCTTCAGATGACCTGGAGATTTCAAAGGATGAATATTATATGTATTAATCTCAAGGAAGAATTTACCAGATAAGCCAGCTTTATCATGGTATTTTAGTGTTTTGTAATAAGATAAGATTTATGAATCAAAAAATGTCTAACAGCAAGCAGCATGTAAAAAACAGGAATCATAAAGACAGTATCCGTTTCTTTGAGATTAGCAGGACAAATACTTAAGTCCAGTATTTCATAGGTCAAAATGAAGGAAAGATTTGTATGGATCTACTTTTCAGAGTTCTTTGTGGCCCAGAAATAAAATATGCTACCTTCATGGAAGAATCTAGTCAAATACATGGTTGCTTTGTGCAGCCAAGTCCACTGTCTTTAAGTCATAGCTACATAATTACTCTAAGCCCAATACTTGCTTTATCTTCTTTTAACAAGCCTTCAATACATTGAAGATCCTCCCCTCTGTCAGCAATTTAGTTTACTTAATAAATTAGCTATTTTCACTTTACATGGGGTTGAGAACCTTGGCCTTGCTACAGATTGGATATGCTCTTGAAATACCTTTAGTGAGTCAACCACCACACCAAATGTCCGGGTTCCATCCATTAGGAAACACCCATGGGCTGTATGAAATAAAGCCACATTCAGCTTCCTGATTCCTCACTCCTTGTTCAGAAAAAATTTCTAGCCACTGCACTTACAAAGTGTTCCAAGTGTGAATAAAGGTTAGAAACACACATTCCCGAGTCTGCAGGCAGACTGTGAAAGTGGTAGAGAAAGGCGCAGCTTGCATCTCCTGTTAGCCTCACCGGCAGGTCAGCTAAAAACATCTGTTTAGTATCATCTGTTCTGCTTTAAAAAGGGGATTTTGCATCTTTTGCACTGAGCAATCTATGCAGTGACAAAACCCACAATTACAGGAGCAAAATAATTATTGTTGACCTTCATTGTGAATCTCCCACTAATTACAATAAGCATGAATCAGGAGTGAGAGGAGAATGGTATTCTAAGTACAGATTGTAATGCACAAAACAGGGATTAGATCTGCCTTACTACATGAATTGGACACCTGAGAAACCTGAGTTTATTTCAGACATTGCAGCAAAGTAGCTTTTTAGCAGATATAAAGATTCAAGAAACCCACAGCTCTGAAGTCTCTCTGGCAGCAGCTACATACTGCTTGGAACTACAGTGTAGGTGACATTGTAACAACTTAAATTATTGAGGTAGCATAAAGCAAGATATTTTAATAAGCAAGGTGATTGTTATGGCAGACTACTGCACTTCCATACCCCTTATAAGTAGGTGGAAACGTATACAAGGTGTTTAAAAAAAGAAAGAAAAGATGGCAATCAGTTAATTTAATGTAATGTGCTATGCCATTTTGTGGCCCACTGGTGGCTAATTCTGTCCAGGCTGCTGACACCCAAGAGGACAGTATACTTCCCTGCCTCGTGTTTTGTCCCGGAAGAGATGGGAGCTATGTACCTGCTACTGAGGACCTGACTGAAAAGCTTGAAGCAGAGGAAGCAGTTCCCCAGCCCAGGTGAGACTCACAGCTGACACTGCATTAGCTTGGTTTGCAGGGCTTAAGCTTTGAACAGCAAGCACCAAATACTTTCTCAAACACAGCTCTGAGGACTACCTGGCTCGCCAGCACAGAGTATTCCAGATGTCCTCCAGTGCAGCCCGGGACCATGAGTCAGTCAGCCAGCTCAGAACATCAGAATGGCTCTGACTAGTCTGCTTCACAGATTAATTTGTACAGACTATGCTTTCTTAAAGTAGCAGATCTAAATAGGAGGCACAACAAACTTCTCATCAAGTCAAGCAGATGAACTCTGCTCTGGTTGTTAAGTTTTACAATTGCATCAAATCTGTTTTTCTGCACGTGCTGCATTTCAAAGACTGAAACGCTGAACAGCGCTCTCTGCTTTTTATGCCAAACTGCTGTGACAATGCTTCTTTGGTTGCAGTTTCCTTCATAAAAGTGCACCATATTCTATCTACATGTTCCGCAAGAAGTTGGGCAGTGAATTTTTTCTAAGCACATTGTTTCTTTTCACCTTATCTCATCACTGCAATACCTTTTTTATCTCATCATTGTAATACCTTAACCATGTGTCCATGCTACTTCAGAAAGACAAAGAACGTAGCGCTTGCAGCTGATCAAGTGAAGCAAGGGCACCACCGCTAGGCAGGACACAGGCACTGCAGAAAGTGTGGCCATTTCTCTCCATGCCGATTGGGCTCTGGCTATGGTACAGCAAAATTGTGACTGAAGATCTGATTACACTGCAGAAACAAGCAAGCTGTTGGTGGCAAATGTTATGTATTTTGAACATTCCAATACTCTTGCTAAGTACTTCAGCAATGCCAGCACAACAAACGGACTTTACCAGTAAATGTTACCAAGAACGGAAAAGACATACCAGTTCTCTCTGCTCCTTCAGCTCAAAGGCCCAAAGCTGCTTTGAACTTCTAGGACTCTGCAAACATAATCAATTCCACCTCTACATAACAGGCCGGTGGAGATGCATCACAGTATGCAATAAACAAATCTGAGTATTGCAACACCTCTTTAAATAGTTGTGGAGACACTAATATCAGAATCGGAGAGCAAGTGTCAGTTTATAAAAACATTCCAGACCTCTGTTCCTGTAGCGAGAAGTCTCAAAATGTTACAGGAACAGTGAAGCAAAAGGTTCAAAAGAAAAAGCATACAGCTAAAAGAACCATTATTGGCCTGAACTTCTGAAAACTGGGAGAGATTGAATCCTGGAGGCCAGGTTCCAATAGCACTTGAAATAGTAACTTCCTTTCCCTGACCCAGCTCAAGAGAAGAGAGAAAATTGACTTAGGGGAAGGGGAAGCAAAGTGAAGATAAATTTAAGTGATTTCAACAGCAATAGACGTCAGGATGCTTTTTGGATTAAGTAGTTCCTTCCACTAAAGAAAATCCACTTCCACTTCACAAAAGAAAACCCCCACTATCAGCAGACATTGTTCACTTCACAAACTGTTCTCAATCTGTAATACTTTGGGAGTAGGCAGTTGTGTATAAAACTGATTATCTCTTCCGTTAAAACTTTACATTAATTACACAGGAAAAAGAGAGATCAGGACAGCAAAATTGTTAGTTTATTTTAATTATTATCCTGCACAGCCACTTCAGAAGAAGGGAAAGCATTTTCTGAATAAATTTTTCCTTTCAAAAATTCAACTGCATCTTCATTTGTCATTTCCTGAAATTTCTTGTTCAGGATCTGGAAGAAAGGAAAAGGAAAGGGCACATTAGTTCTACTGTCTTTAGCAAACTACCCTGTCCCACAAACCAAGCACTCGATGGAAAGGCCATAGGGAGTTGCTGTCTTTTGACAACAAGTTGACTTTAATCCTTCATTCTATAAAAATCAGGGAAATAAGCCAAAGTCACACAGTGGGTTTGTTAGGTACAAAGCATTTCAGCGGCTTGACTTTAACTTTTATTTGCTGAACTATGATTATATTTATTTCACTGATAATGGTAAGTGGTAGCTTGCCTCTTAGAGTTCCTCTGTCGTTTCTCCCTACTGACACCACCGCTACCTTCTACGCAGAGACGATATACAATTACCACTCTGGAGAAGGCTCACCATTCCCTACAAGGCCTGTTCTACCAAACAAATATACTCAACACTGTGCTGATAGCAGGACCGAAACAGAGAGAGCAACAGGGCTCTTCTTACCAGAATCACATGATAGCCCAGTTTATTTAGATGCCGCTTCTTCATTGCCAGCTTCCCTTGGGGGTGCACTGTACCCACACAGAAGGCAGACAGAGGAACAAAGAGAAAAGCCAATCTACAACCAAGAAGAATAGGGAAGACTCCATTGTACAAATACAGTAGAAGCATTTTTAAGACAATGATTCAATGACATCCTTTAACACTGCAAATATATACCTGGCTTTCTTTTGGTAGGCAAAAATATCAGGAGTGCACAAATTTCATTATTCTTTTCCTTCTCCAGACTTAAGTAATTTAGAATCTCTCTTCTTCCATGAGCTTCACACAAGTACCAGCATCTACCCAAATACCTACAGCAGAATTAAGTCCTTAGATCTCCACTTCTCCCACAATGAGAAGGAAATAGATCATTCAAAATTCTACATTATTTTGACAGCTTCTTCATTTACTTGATCCTTTGCTAATATTCAGAATCAGTTACTTCCTGCCATAAAAACCTCCTTGGAAGGTGAGGAAAGCTGAATCCCTTGGAAGCCTGACAGTGAGTTTCTGTTACACAATTCACTAGCTCTCCTTTTCCCAAAAAGCAGACTATACAAAATACATTGCTGTGCAGTGATCCAGCACACAAATGTTAAGTATTACCCAGTTCTACTTAAGCGTTACTTAAATGATGTATGTCCCACTTCAGTTACTGAGAGGTCATTCTTCTATACAAGATTAAACTAATCATCTAAAATGTGGGTATGATGATCCTTTTTTTCAAATTACACTTCAGCAGCTGAATTAATTGCCATAACATACCATTGAGATGCACATTTTAAAGACTTAAAGAGAATAACTGAATGTTTAATTGGACACACAAATACTTGGAATTTTAAAACCATAATGTAGCAATTTTTTGGAAGGGATTTCAGTCATACTTCAAAACTTGTATGCATTACAAGAGTATCAGATTACTGTGATGTTTCCTCTTTCTCTGAAATGTTAAGTTTTAGCCTCTGTTAGAAGAAGGTAGTGAGCTGGATGATTTGTTGCTCTGAACTGGCATGGCAATTTTTGTGTATTTCAGTTATCACAAATAACAAGTTAGTTACCTACTTTGCTTCTGAATCAAAGAAGTAACTGGATGGAATACATAAAAATAAAACTAGCCTGCTAGAAAAAAATACGTAGTCAAAAAAAGTCACCTTTGAACACCTGAGTCAGCATGATCATCTGTTGCAGCTATTGGGAGCACTTTCTTTCTGTGTGAATCCATTCTGATTTCAAAATCTGAAAACAAAACAGTGTAACATTTAACACTGCAAGAGGTTACAATTAATGTTCTCATTGCTTTCAAATGCACAGCTTATTTGAAAAAGTTAACAGACACTGTCACTGCTCTGTTTCTAATTGCTGTTCTCTAATAATTTACATATTACTGATGGCTTTCCCCTCTCTGCAACCAATATAAACAGCTATAGCTTGCACACCTCCAGAAAAATTGGTAAGCTGGGTGGCTGGCAAAAAAATAAGCAATAACAAAATATAAAAGAAACCAAATGTTATGGAAAGATCACCTATCTAAGGTCATATCCCATTTCATAAATGAAAATAGAATACAAACCTTAGACAGAACTTCAGAGAAGAAAGAAGTTAGAGAACAAAAGAAGGCTGCTGTTTGGCTTTGTTTCTAATGTGATTTAGTACTAACACGTCAACTCTCTAGAACAGTTGGCCATATTGGATTTATGTACAATTAACATCTGCTCGCTGATGCTTAACAAAAAGTCCAAAGCAGTTTTGTAAATAAAATCAATCGTAAAGTTTTAGTAAATTGACTTAAATACTTTAACAGAAGCACCCTAGAAAGTAAATTCACCAATCAAGGATATCATTTGTTAAAAGACTGTCTTCAAAGTGTTACACTTCTAATCACTTGCATACTACGCAAATTTATTACCACCTTATTATTTTGGGGATTATAAATCTACATTAAAAAGAGTATGACAGTAATTTGGCTTCATACCAATATGATATTTATATGGCAGCTGAACATTTTGCTGAAACATGTTCTCATCTCCCAGAAGTTCTATCAGTGCCTCCCGAGCCTTTCTGAGATTAAGAGATACTAATGAGGGAGAATTCTCAGTCGGCACAAAAGCAGGCTTTGTGAAGGAAGAGCTATCAAGTTCCATACATGCTTTCACACAACGAAGCATCATTTCCTTTTTTTCTTTGTAAAGATCACCTGAAAAAAGATACAAAAAAAATACTACATCCAATGTATCACGTCACAGAATTTTTCATTTTATTATAATTTATAGTCTGTTGTGGCAGAGCAAACGAATTTCAATATAGAAATCAAAACCCAATTGTTTTTTCACTGAATATTACTGAATATCTTCAATATATTGTTAAATATACACCATCAATTCACTAATTATAATATTAAAATCTATGGCTGGGACCTGCCCATTTATCTAGTCTTTCCCTTCTGCTGTACCCAGCTCTGTGCATGCTATCAGTTCTTACAAGATACTTAAGGAGAACACGGAATGAGAGACCATGCATAAAATCCCTTTATAAAATCCAGACAACTAGAAGGCTATTTATGAAGCCAAGAAGGGATATCAGACTTGGCCATAATTTTGAAACTGTACTTTAAGAGTACCAAGCTGCACAAACTCTTAAGCAGTTACAGCTTTACAGCTTTCAGGTTCAGTCACAGCAGGCTCAACAGCAAGACACAGTGTTTTACTCTAACATTGAATTTCTACTCCACTGAACTACTCTACTGGCTGTAGAGAATTGTAATGTGGAAACCAAATTCTACTACAAACCATTCCAAGTTCCTCATTATAACTCAGAGCAGTCAAAAAAACCTTTTACTCATGATTCCAGGTACTAAAGGTAGTTTACAAAGGTTAAGACTTCCTGTGTTTTAAGAAGTGCCTGAACACCTGTCAAAGATAGAATCCCTGGCTCTTACACATTTCTTACCATTTCCACAAATCTCATACTCACCTCTCTCTATGTGCACACCTACTATTAAACTGTTGCCACCATGGGACCCAAGACAATAAGCCTGATGCCCTACTGCAGAAACAGATCATTTAGATCACCATCACTACGTTAGCTTTGTCTTGAGGACTTCAAATTTAGCATTAATCATGTTTGCATTCTTTAATTTCTAAACTTTTAACACAATTACAACAAATTATGTATGGAGGCAGACTATCCCTTTTAAAACAAGAACATGACAAAGTTAGGCCTGACCTGACAGTAGCAGTTCATCCCTGCTGTCCTTTTGCAGCAGCTCATCAAGTGCACGATGAGGAAGATATCCTAAGATGCAAAGTGAATACACTGCCTTCAGCAGTTCTGTGTTGGAAATCTGAGGGAGGTATTTGTTCAAGCAGCTATGAAGAGTCTCAAAAAACCTTTTCCAAAAGCAGAAGAAAAGTATCTAAATACACAAATAAGGCTATATAAAATACAGATTTCAAACAAAAATACAAGTTAGAAACCTTTATTATCTTGTATAATCACATGTTGTGTAATCTAACATTAGGTTTTGATTCTTCTTTGAGCATACAGCTACCTATCAACAGATTTAGTAGCCCAGTCAGTCTAGAACCAAGGTCTCCATTTTCAATTACAGAGAAAAATTCCTATGCAGAAAAATGTGAAAAGACACAGCAAATTTACCTTACAGATTAATAAAACAGTATCATGAACTCTTTCATAACTGAAATCAAATACTAGTTGCCATACATTACTCTATAATGACTACATAACGTACTATCAGGCATTCTAAATGAAAACCTACAGATGCTTTTGGCCTCTGGGAACATAGTTGAGTCGTGAATACACTTGGAGAACAATCAAAAGGTTTTTCAAGTTGAGGAACTCAGGGTCTTCTATCACCTTCTCAGCAAAAATACCCATCAGCTCACTAGGCTGAAAGCCAAGTGTCTCGAAGGCAGAAAGAAAAAGGATAATCTAGAAGAAAAGATAGTTTTATAAGGTCAAGAAAGCCAGTAAAGTGGATCCTACCTGTTGACTTCATAAAAGGCATTTTTAATGAAAGCAAATTTTTCAAACCGTAACACCCCTTTTATTTCTTATTTCTTTATTCATCAATAAATAGAAGAGCATTTTAAAAATTTAATTGTATCAACTTCATCAGATTGGTATCCCCAAAAAATCTGTTCTCCAAGGACCAAACACAAACATGAAGAAAGGTAAGATGGTAACTTGGTCTCAAACTCACTTGTCTTTTGTCCCAAAGGCAGGCAGTAGAATTAACATAGTCTGCTAATGCTGAAAACAGTCTTACATTACGGTACTGGAGAGTGTAACAAGCTTCCAGAATGAGAATTAACTGCCTAAATGGAGCATCGTGGACATTCTCTGTAACAGAAGAGCAAAAAAAGAGAAATGATACAAAGCAATGGGACCTGTAGGTTGGAGACTTTGTCAGAACAGTTTGGCTAAGAGATGGAGGAGGGGAAAAAAAAAACATCAGATAAGGGACTGTGGAACAGACTGAGACTAGCTAGGCAAAGTCAACTGAGCTAAAACACATGAAGAAACTGAGACGTGCAAGAAACCTAACTGAGTCAGGATCAAGCTAGAAGGGATAAATCAGCAAAAGGGGACAAATTAACAAAAGAAGCAGGAAGATTGTGTTCCCAGAACATCTTCTGTTCCAGGATTCTTCATTTTCAGCACCTCATTGCACTCAGTACGGAAACCCTCAGGCTAGCCCCTTTAGTACTGATTGAGCCTTTGGGCTGTCCACTTCACCATGTCAGCTGAGAGACTAACAAAGAGGTGGATCTAAAGCTGCTGATTAATCAGGTATTAGCACATGATGAAATTTTCATTTTTTTACCATTTGGTTTTACAAAATGTCAAGAAACCACAAATATAAATCTATGTCTAAAAAGCACTAAAGGCTGTGAAGCACTAAAGCATTAGTGTATGCTAAACTGGAAAACATGGAGCCATAACATAACGTCCTGGCATATGAGTGTGATGACACAGATTGAGTGCCAGATGACAAGAGACTTCTGCACAGGACTGCTGCTTCATTTGCCACACAAAATGGACCTACTCCTGAGATGAAAAAGATTAAGTACTGAAGAACAATGCTCTCTCCTGAGCATCCTGCTTTGTTTGCTGCAATGAGGGGCATACACGTCATAAAAGACAGCGACTGCAAGAGAAAAGAATGCAGTTACAGTAGTAGGACCAGCACTCATCAAAACTAGACTTTATCTTTTCCTCTGCCAGAGGACTCAAGAAGAGAGCAGGAAAATAACTGAATTTAACTCCTCTGAGTTTTGCTCAGTGATTTTGCTCAGTATAAAACACTGTTACCACATTTCTTGAGGTGCTGAGTGCTGTGTATTAAATAAAGTGATTTGTAATTCTAGGTATTCTTAAAGGAAACAGGCCAACAGAATCTCATATTACTGGACACTTTGACCTTAACCTCTCTCTTCTGCATAATTAGAAAATTATTATCACCACTGGATCACTCCCTTGCTACTGCAAAAATTAACTCAGTAAGTACCTATGAAGTACGCAGTTATTACAATTCTGGCCAGGTCCCCAGATATGGGAAAGGGGGCTACTTTCTTGAGAGTCCCAGCAACAGCACAGGACCTGGAAAACCTGCTGGAGAATTCCTTTGCCCCATGGGCCCCAAAGCATGGCCCTCCCTCCTCTTCCTGTTCCACCTCCAGCCTCCGGTAGGGATCATTTCCGTCCAGAAATTAACCACTCTGTCCCCAGAGCATTGTTTGCGTGACATGCAGCATATAAGTCCTGAGAACATGCATTAAAGAAATGCAGAAAAAAGTACTGAGTTGCTGTTCGCTCTGTGTATGCCATCTAGCCTGTGTACTGAGCGTGGTGAAAGTCCTATGGGAGAAGCCAGTATGTGTAATTAAAGACTGTGTCCTAACACCTATGAACAACCAGGACAAATAAAGGCTGTACAAGCAGCCCAAACACTCCTGGTTCATTTATGTTAAGAATGTTATTTTGCTATCTTAATGGTTTTTTAGACACAAATTCATATGTATTTTAAATGTGAATCAATACATACTGACCACATATACTTAAGAAATGTATTTTAAAGGTATCAAGAGGGGTGAAGGCAATAGCTTTCATTTAATTCTTTTCTGGGCGGCAGCATTCAATAATTAAATCCAGTTAATCGGGGAAACACTATATTCCCTTTGGTTTATCAACTAATCACACTAAGCCACCAATCCATCCTGTAAGATGTCTACTTCCAATTCAGACTTCTTTTAAAAGTTTATCTGAAATCTATTTTTTCTTGCTGGAATTCAATTATTTTTCCTAAATTCTGCATACAGAAAGACGCAAAGAAAAACATGTAATTCAGATAAATGTTAAGAAGGGCAGTGACAATAAGAGTTATTTGCCTTCATTATTGATAAGTAATTTTCTGTCTTGCTGCATGTCAAATGGCTCCACATTACTATAATATCCTGTAAAACAAAGATGTTTCCTGAGTTTTAAAGGAAATCAGAAAAGGGAGATGAGACAATAATTAGGAAGAATTTGGTATAAGGAAGCGAAATTTAATAAACATACTTTTTTCTTACCCTGGATCTTTTTACTGCAGGCATTCAGGATTGGAATGGAACAATAATTCATTGCAACAAGAGCCAAAAACACACGCAGAGCATTCGGGAATGTCAGATGGTCTATCTCTTTCAAAACTGCCATCTAAAGTGAATCAGATGAATTAGAATCCTTCATTCTTCAGGTATATTATCACTGCTTTCTGGTGAAAGCATTTTCACCAAAACTTTCCCAAATTCCTTAGCCTGTTCAGACTTATATGAAAGAAAAAGGAGCAACAAATAGCAAAAGCATAAAGTAACTACTCTCAATTTCTTAATACACAATTATAGCAGATCAAGTGTTCTAGAGCCATGTCACTATGCAAGTTCCCAGAAATTTGCCTTTATATGTTTTTTTTAAAAGAAAGAAGTCTCAGCAAAGCTCATTTCCAAATACTGTGAATATGTATCTTCTACCAACTCTTAAAAAAGTAGCAGAAATATAATTTGCACAGTTGACTTTATTAAATAGTACTCCATTACTGTTTTGGACGCACACGAAAGCTGTAAGCCTTCAAAGTGATCCAATAGCACACTGAGTGGCATATATTTAATACAAACACCCAGCTAGAAATGTGGACTGAGGCACAGAAGGTCAGCCCTGATGCCGCAAAAGAGACTTCATTTATCAAAGCAGTAATTAGACTGATATAAATGACAGTAAAAATGAGACTACAACTTACATCAAAATACAATATTCTTACTGCATGCATATCAAACGTTAAATACAAAATAAATCTACAAGAAAAATTACACAGTATTAAAAATAGTACCCTGTAGGCTCAGAATTTAAGAGCTCCCTTCAGTTAACAAGTGGAAATGTTACTCTCCTCTCAGTTCCATATTCCACCACACCTTCAGCCAGTTTTTCACCATCTTGTAAAAAGCGCTACCTTGTGCAAGGTTTTACAATTTACTTATATCTAACACATTGCATGAGCCCCTCGCATGGCTCCATTCTTGCCCAGTTTCCCATCAGTGGTACCTTCCCTCAATTCCTCATGAATGCTATTACAAACTCTGACCTGAGCGCCCTTCAGCTATGTGATGAAAACACTAGCAGGCTCTGTTTGAAAGAAGGTTTCAAAAAGTGTCTTTAAATCAGGGAATGAAATCCAGTATGCCCTGCCATAAAACCTACAGCCTGCTCCCAACCACTGTATTTCCCAGGGGACTTTTCCGATACACAGAAAGATACGGCCGTGAGCTAGGTGAGCTCTCCTGGCATCTCTCTTCCATCCGTCCTCTAGCCTCATACCATTACTGGACACAGCCCCATCACAGACTAGTTTTCTGTCTTCTCATCTTCCAGCCACAAGCTGGGCAAGGGAATCACGAACAGCCTGCAAGTGCTTCTATGAAATGCCATGTGGCCAACCCGTACAAGAGGTGAGGGCACTGCTATTTTACTGCCTCATTTCCTTTTGTCCCATCTCCAATGCTTTCTGCTCCCTTTCACAGTGGGATATTCTTGGCCTCCAAATTTAAGTTCTTCCTGCACATATAGCTGGACTATGATTCATACAGCAAATGTAGTCAATCTTTCTATTATATTTTCTCTTACTGGAAAGAACCATACACAATTTATAAACAATGAAAGAGTACAGGCTTTGTGGAAGTAAAACTGAGCCTCCAACTAACTTTACCTCCAATTTCTTTTTCAGAAAGACTGGAGCATCTTTTCCCATGCATTTCATCAGGTTTTGCAGTATAAAGATGTCTCTGATACTTGGAATGCGCTGCTCCACTAGTAATCTGAATGAAGAAACACACACGAGGCCTTGAGCTAGAAAGACTAACTGTTCAATAGAGCTTTCCTCAATTCAGCAGAAACAGGTAGGTACCCCCATTCTCCCTCAGTGACGTACTCCCAAGGTAAAGCTGTTAATTCCCTGCTCCTCTCTCACCTCCATTTTTTGCAAGGCGGGCGTACCGCTACATTCTGTAGCTGCAGAACAGATATTTTGCACACGGAAATAATTACATATGCTTTCTTAAGGCTATCCTGATAGGTGAGTGTTGTTGCTGATACATTAGCAGCAGGAGCACCTGACCAGACTGCACATGTGACTGTGCAGATCTGACTGCTGTTAAGCCTCGAGGAATTAACACTCTTCTGCAGAAAAAAAAAAGAAAACTGCACATTTTTATCATAGAATCATCTATGTGCGGGCACGTTCTCAAATAGCTAGGAAACTTGGGGACGGACACTGACAACAACTTGGTACAAATGAGGAAAAAAAACAAAACAAGCAGTGCTGTGGGCTGCAGGAACAGAAGGGGATATCATAACACAGAGGAATCATAAGCACAAGATGAAGGAGTTCTGCATTCCCAGCACCTCCTTTTCTGGCTCAGAGGGAAGTATTCTAATTGTTGTGTCTGAATCACCCTTAAATATACCTGCACAGCTACAAAAATATGAAGTGTCACTTTCTAAGGCAGTGCGCTGCTCTGAAATTCATTCCTGCAGATGTGGCTTCCTGCAAATGGGTAAGAGTTCCAGACATGAAGACCGAGAAAGAGCTGTAGTTAGATCTCCTGCTTTCTACCAACTTACAAGAACTGTGTACCTGAGCTTCCAGAACCTGATTTTTGCGTATCACTAACATATCCACCTTCTCAAAGCACAACCTGACACAGGACAAAAAGTACTAATACATGGCAAGTTTTGTGACAGCCTCAGTAAAAACAATCTCATGGTGGCGAGCAGATTGGTTACCCACATCAATGTCATTGGCCCAGAAAAAAATCACTACAGCCAAAGAAGTTATTCTGATAAAGCACTACACAGAAATTAAAAGAAAATATTCGCCGGCTGTTAAACAGCATTTTTCATCATAACAAATCAAAATACTTCACAAAGTAAGCTAGTCTCATTACCTCCTTTCTACACAAGGATAAAACAGAGGCATAGATATGTGAAGTGACTTGATCAGCATCACAAAAAAAACCACAGTGGTGGAGCTGCAGCCAGAATATGAATCCCTTGCAGAGCAGTCTAGCACCCTATGCCATCAGAAGCCTTTCTGCTTGAAACTGCAAAGACAATGCCAAAAATCACTGTCGTGTACAGCTGTCATCTCATGTGATCATTTAAGTCCTAAAACCACAGTATGTCTTTTATGCGCAGATGTTCACTCCATTTCTGAGACATATATTCAAACAGCATTTAAATATGAAGAACATGTGAAAGATGTATTTTTCTCACTGTAATCCAGCTTGAAGAGCGCTGACATTCTTGTCTTTATCCAGCCCTGCTAAAGTAGTTGCCAAAACTGAGATACATCGGTTATCAAGTTGATTGAGCTTCTCCTGTTAAAGAGTTTTCACAATGTCAGATTACTTCAGACCAGTAAGTTTCACAAAAGAAAAACTGACCACTCTTAATGTGTACCTGCTATCTTTTCCCTTCAGAAGTCAATTCATAAGCTTTAATTCTGCAGTGACCTACAAGATCTCATATCAAATTTAGTTGATTTGAAAAGGGTAGTAATTTTTGAGACTTCAGCTCTCTGTTAAATCTGTCTGAAATCAGGCAGTGATTTCAAAAATGAAGTACACACAAATTAACTATGGCAGCCCTGTTTCCACGGAATATCAGACTAAACCAAGGATGTAACCCAACTCTCTCTGATGTCGTATGGCCTCCCAGAATTAGCCCTGAGGTTTAAGCCCAAACTCAGAAGAGAGATTTTGATACTTACTTGGCACACTCTCACCAAAGTCTGCACTAGGAGAGTGTTCTGAGGAACACCTAGGTTTACCACAGCATGCAGACTGAATACCAGGTCACCTCGTGTCATCCTTCTGGAGTCCCGCAGCAGCTGCTGACAAAGCTTGATAAAAGCTGGGTGCTCAAAGATCAGCTGCTTCTCGTAACGCTGCTGGTCTTCGGACAGGTTTTTGAAGAGCCTCCATACTGTAGTTAAACAGTTTGTGAAGTGCTTAATGGAAACAGCAGACTCTGAAGCCAAGTCCAGTACATCACAAGGACAGGAACATTTCTGGAGACTATTACGGAACAGTTCACTATGATCCATTACATGCTTCACTTTGAAGCTCCCAGAATCATCTAGCTTTTCAAGTTCCAAGGAGCTCTGGGGAGCCTGTTCACTCACCAAAGCCTCTGTACTCTTCTCTGGTTGTATTTTAGCACCTGTACTAAAAACATCTGTCTTTTGAGATAGACATCGAAGAGATGATCCTTGCAGAGAGGGAAAAATATTTAAAACCAATTTCTTCAATTTCACATTTTCCAAGGGATCCCTGTATCTGCCAATCCATAAAATGTGTTTTCTTGTTGTGGCTGAAGATTTGGGAGTGAGCACAGAATTGCACCTATGCATGCATCTAACAGTATTTAGCAAATAACTTATTTTATTATTCATTTTTACTAATGTCTCATGAATAGATTTGGAATGCCAACTCAAAGTAAGGGATCCAATGAAATTCGACCAGTGGAAGCAGTCCTGGAAAAACTGTGCAAGATCACTTATCTGTAAAAAAAATTGAAAATTATGGATTAGTTACCAGACTGTCAATTCCTAACGTTTCAGTTGCCAAATCTATGACCATCTTTTACAGGAGAAAACAAACAAACAAAAAAGATTTAGAAAAAAGATCCCTGGAAAATTATTTGCAGCAGGACTTTTATTGGGTCTCCTACGTTTTAGTCAAACATCTCAACACAAGACTAACTCATCCTGGGTGTCAACTCTTATTCCTCTTTGCTTTTTTAACGAAAAACAATGCCTGGAAAGAGCGCCTTTTCCTAACTGACGTTTCTCCAAGCAGACGCGTCTCCTGACAAGGCTCCGGTGGGTCACTGCCAACCTTCAGCGCTCAG
>NW_009622277.1:0-1162 GCF_000690535.1 Cariama cristata | reverse complement strand
CCTTTGTCTTCTGCTGAATTCCAGCTGGTGAGAGTCATCCACTGGAGTCAGAGGATTTACCCTCCTGGGGAATTATGTGCAAGAGAGAACCGTATAGTCACATTAAAATTATTTGAAAAAGGACGGGACTTCTGAGTGCTGTCTCACGTGGAGCCAGGAACATCCATCTGACTGATGCTTCCATCTGTCTTTCTCAATAGTTTCCTTAAATAGCACAAATATCAAAAGACATTCAGTTGGAATTTGGCGTAAATGATTCTTAGGAGAATAGAAGAGGGCCAGCTACTAAAATACCACTGGCTTGCTCCCTTCCAGTAACAAACAGATGATTTTCACTGCTAGGAAAGCCAGAGGCGGCCGATAGCCGTGCCTGATGGAGCGGAGGATGCTCCGTGGTCACCAACGCTTTGGCTTTGCCGGGAGAGCGGTGCCCGGGCCGAGGGGCATGGTGGGCACGGTGGCAGCACCCATCTGCCCTGAGGAATCCCAGCTCCCTGGCAGCACAGTAATCTGCAGAAATGCCGCAATTTCTTGTTTCCAGGCTGTCCGAAAGCCCAGTCCCGCTGCTCCAAGCCCCAGGTCCCCACCCTGCCCGGTGCAGCCCATCTCCCTGCCTTTTCTCGGCGAAACCTTCCCCAAGCCCCCACCGCAGACAGCCTGGGGGGCAGCGATGCGATGGCAGGCAGAGGTTTCTGAGCCATTTTTACGCCATGTCTCAGTTCCCCGAAGACCTCCTCCGCCTTTTGCTGTAGTTTCACCACCCCTCGGCTCTGCCCAGGAGCCCTGCAGTGCTGCGGAGTTGGTTTATGGCCCGGCTCAACGTGGGGGATTTCTCACCATCGTGTTTGCCCTTATTTCGCCCGTCCAGCTCAGCTGCTCCTCAGCGGCCAAGCAGAGACGGCCGAGTTGCAGTGGCACATGCGGGATGGAGCTTGACGTCGGCTGCGAGGACAGCGCTCGGTGGGAGCCCTTCCTCCTGCAAGGGATGCTGGGGCTGGGGGTCCTTCCTGCAGAGACCCTGCCCCGACGCCTGCCCGCTGCTGGGGAGGGGTTGAATAAAACCTTCAACAACCCCCAACCTTCATGTCCATCTCCTTCTTTCATCTTCGCTGGTGAACACCGAGGTCTAAGCGCGATGGTTCACACAGCCAGAGCTTCATCC
>NW_009622276.1:0-9345 GCF_000690535.1 Cariama cristata | reverse complement strand
AGATTATTTAGTGCCCTGCGAAACACGCCGGAGAGAACTGGGCTCGGGTAGTTCCTTGTCACCACCGCACTGACCTTGCACTTGATTGAGGGATAGGTTTTAAAAAGGCATTTGGCCTTGATTTGAAGATGAAGGGGTGGAAAAAGCCATCATTCCCGTGGCTGCTTCTACCCTGTGTGCATCAAACACTTCCCAGCCACTTCAGGCTCCCAGTTTTTGGTGAGGAGGGATATCCGACTAAGAACCCTCTTCAAACCACGGGACCAAAGCAAGGACCTAGGAAGAAATACCACAGTGTCCCGGTTGTCCTCACTAGGTGTGATGAGCCACGTGCCCTTACAACAGAAGTGGAGAGAGGACGGAAAGAAAGGACAGGACGGAAAGAACCTCAAACTGGAGTCTTTATATGCCAGATGTAGCCTACAGTAAACTTCACCAAATACAAAAGATGGCCTTCACAGGCAAGATTTAGTGGGACTATGGCCAAACAGAGCCTATGTCGTAGCATAAAACACCCCTGCTGTTTCAGATGCAGTGGCCCTTGTCTGTACCTTTCGAGTTAATGGTGCAGATTTGATTCAGCAGTAGTGTGGCCAGCAGGACCAGGGCAGTGATCGTCCCCCTGTACTTGGCACTGGTGAGGCCGCACCTCGAGTGCTATGTTCAGTTTTGGGCCCCTCACTACAAGAAAGACCTTGAGGGGCTGGAGCGAGTCCAGAGAAGGGCAACGAAGGTGGTGAAGGGTCTGGAGCACAAGTCTGATGGGGAGCGGCTGAGGGAGCTGGGGGTGTTTAGCCTGGAGAAGAGGAGGCTGAAGGGAGACCTGATCGCTCTCTGCAACCACCTGAAAGGAGGGGGTAGCCACGTGGGGCTTGGTCTCTTCTTCCAAGTAACAAGTGATAGGATGAGAGGAATTGGCCTCAAGTTGCACCAGGGGAGGTTTAGATTGGATATTAGGAAAATTTCTTCACTAAAAGGGTTGTCAGGCATTGGAACAGGCTGGCCCGGGGAGCCCTGGAACAGGCTGCCCAGGGCAGTGGTGGAGTCACCATCCCTGGAGTTATTTAAAAGACCTGTAGATGTGGTGCTTAGGGACATAGTTTAGTGGTGGACTTGGCAGTGTTAGGTTAACAGTTGGACTCAACGATCTTAAAGCTTTTTTCCAAACTAAATCATTCTATGAGATGATTTTACTGTCAAGAAAATCTTGTGAGCAGTAAGCTTCAGGCAGATGAGCTTTCTGGGACAACTTAAAACCAACATTAACATATCCTCATTATTTAGGGCCCAATACCTTCTGGCTGGCAAATACGTTAACGCTGCATTTATTTGAACAGTGTGTTGCTCATGGTTGAAATGAGGGATGTTCTAACAGACAGAAATATGGCTTGTGTGGTTGAAGGCAATGGTGGGACATAGCACCTACCAGGTTTTGGCTGCAGTGGCCCACGTTGGTCTTTAGGTTTTCAGCTTGTACTGGACTAGAATCCCCACCTTCTTCAGTATGCATAAGCTGGTGGCATGACTGACATGAAAAAGAAGAGCTGAATTTAAAAAGAAAAGGAAAACCTTTATTTTCCTCCTGATGGGAAGCTTTTTCCCAGCTGTGCAAGAGGCACCTGCTCCACTGGACACTTAGTGGCCATACAGTGGTCTGCAAAGCACCCAGAGAAGTCCTGGTGCCTCAGTATAACCAATAAGGGGAAATAAATGTTGCCTAAGCAGCACTTTTCACAGACAGTAAAGCATTCACAAAGATGAAAAGTTGGCTAGTTGGGTGGAAACAAGTACATGCAGAAGTGAAAATATTCAATGACTGTTTAGAGACTGTCTAAGCATGTTGGCAGTTAAAAAGGGCTAAGACTGAGTCTGCGACTTATAGGAAAGTAAATATTTTTGTTGGTAGTTATCATTCAACATCTCCAACAAAAAACAATCTTCACATGCCAAAGCAGTGCTGTAACGCATGGAGCTGGACACATTATTTTCTTTTAAGGACAGGGTAGTAGGAATTGCTTTCAAATTTGGACCCAAATCCATTTTCTACATTTCTTTCACATTCTTGCTTTGTTTTTTTCCAATTTTCTCTATGGAACATACATATTCTTGGTTGTCATGGCTGTCTTCCTGTATTTTTTTAATAAGTAACTAATGTATATACACCACCACCCCCCCATGTAAATATGTTATTTGAAACCAGGAGCTTGACAATTCTGAATTATTTTCAAGGTTTCACAGATTGGATGTCTGGCAAGATAATTGGGTTCATTTAATATATACTATTTACAAAATACATAGTTTACAAATTGCTTTATCTATTTATTCCAGAGTTTTAATTACTCTTCATTACCAAAAATGAAAAAAGAATTCTGTACCTGCAGATATTTTTTAAAGAGTACATACCTTATTCCTTGTGTCAATCGCTAATCCGCAAGTAGTAGCTCTTCAGAAAGGGCAGTGTGACCATTCTGCCTATGCTGAATGTAGATTGCTGCTTGAGAAGCCGCAGTTTTTAATTTCCTGACTCTTACGCTGTTGGCTTTGCAACCTATTACATTAACACTAGGTTTCTCAAGTATTTTTGCTTCTTTGTTTTCTTTTAGAACGAGTGCACACCCTATTAAATGCATACTGGCTGAAAGAAAACATTTTATATTGTATACGTTTATAATTTATTTCATATTTTTACTAATCGAAAGGAGAATCAAGTGAATCAATTTGTTTCAAGTGTGAGGGAACAAGTCAAGTTGTGTCTAAATAATATATTTAGAGGTTTTTAATGAGTGAAATATGTTATTAACATAATCTAAGTATATAAGCATACATAGAAATCCCCATGAGGCTGAAGAAAAAAGAGCCAGAAGAAATTTTGTTTAGACCTTAGGAAGAAAAGCTGTACATAGACCAAGAATGGAGATTTTTTTTTCCCCCCAGGGCAAAAGGGGAACATTTTGAAATATTATAAGAATAATAAGGAGGCTGTGAGAATTGAAACGGTCATAAGTCTCATTCGGTAACAGGAGCGCTCCAAGGTGTTTGCAAGACCGGGTCTCTATTTTTATAAGCAGTGTTACATAATGTGCAAGTGGAAAAGTATCCTATCCAAATGGAAATAAAAACAAACTGCCTCCAAGATGACATAACTCAGCAAAATATGAATCATTACTGTTGTGCTTGTATTTGCTGCATATCTATAAAAGAAAGAATTTTACAAGAGGTACGTCAGAAGTGCTATATAATGAAAATCTGGATCTTATTTCTTTTACAGTACATTTATGTGCCTTTTTACTGTCACAACATCGTTTTGCCAAATCCTGTAGAGCAAGATCAGTTCACCGATTCCCTTTGGGCTTTACTCTGTCGTTATCATTCATACGGGGAAGTACGATACCGTGGGGGTTATGCCGTACGTTTCCATGTTACTACTACTCTATGCAGTAAGTTAAAGCCAAATAAATTTAAGGTTGGCAGCAATTAGTAGGTAAAAGGCATTGCAAAATTTAAAGTCACAGGCTAACATGCAAAGAGCATAAGCAGCAGAACATCCGTAGGAAGCAAATTCTGATGTTCGTGTAATAAATTTGTTACCCGGACATGAAGTAAAAGACTACGAACTAGACCAGTATTCCCAGTGCAGTCAGACATACCAACAATAATGATGTTTTCCTGGTCCTGTGAGCTTCAGCTCTGCACGCGTCCCGAGGAGATATAAGCAGCAACTTAGAGCAGGCCTGAGACATCTGTGCAGCAAGGCAGACTGAAATGTAGCTTAGAAATGTAAAGGAATCAATATTAAATTCAGTAAGACTATGTGAGTAAATAAATACAACGCAGCTCGCATATGGTTGCAGAACCAGACACAATGGAAGGGTAATTAGGAAAGGAGCTATAAATCAACATATGTGTAGCACAGGGGTATGCTTGGCTTTTTGAAAACCCTAATTGCCACAGAAATATAAATGTTAGAAACAAAAACTAGGCCTGGTTGCAAATTAGCCCATAAGGTAAATGAGCACAGGGTGAACTTCAGTTCATTCTTGATGTACACAGTCAGATTTATTCCTCTGCACTCATATCAGGAAAAAAACCTAAGCATGGTTTACCTCTTGCTCATTCACTTGTTCTTTTTCTAGGGTTACCCTTCTGAAATTAGGGAATATGCAAGATACTACTTAAAATTACAAACCTAATAGCATCCTGACTTGTGTGCTGACCCAGCTATGAACTAGCTTGCGTTTTGTTGCGGCTCTATTAGAATCCAGAGTTAATAAGTATATTACTTTGTACGAAAGCATCAAAACGTAGAAATAATTTGCAAGATATCTAACATATGCACTCATATTACTCTGCATTTTAATACAAATCTCAGTTAGATCACATTAAATTAGAAACAAATTCATATTCATAAAGAAGGACAAAGCCTGCTATTAAGAAAAGTTGACTGCTCTTGATTAACCAAGGAGCTGTCAACACAGAAAGTGTATGGGAAGGAATTCTTTATCATTACCCAGGTAAAGGCGTAACAAGCTCTTAGATAAATTTAAGTAAAAAAGCTGAGAACCTAAAACCAAAGGCCCACTGAATTAATTGCCTTGGACCTAGTACTAAACTGAAAATCTTGGTCATGTTATTTTTGAGAAGAGATGGTAAGTAGACAGAAAAAAACATCTTGCAGTTTGGACAGTCTGTCTCTAGTAAAGTGTCTATTATTTACACTAGAACTAATTTATGTTGGTAACTCCTGTCGCAGTGAAATGTTTGCAGCGTGGAAAAAGTATGGAAAACATGATGCAAGTACATAGCTTTTTCGGTTATCCTGCACTTGGCAATATCCAGTGCTGGATAATGAATCTCTCCCTAAGCCAACCTCCTCCAAGGACTTTCTCTCCCCCTCCCCCCAAAGAAAGTTCAGACACAAACAATTACTACTACATAGGCAGTTTCCAAGCACTTAAAAGAGGTTTATGTATGGCCTAAGGAAGGTTGTCATCTAAGAAAATATGATACACTTGGCATTGTCTTTTTTTAGGAAAGAATGTTAATGGCATGTTGGAGACTGTCAGTGATACCTCCCCAAGGTAAGGCAGTTTTCAAGGACGAATGATTCTACAAGCCATGAATGACTCTGTCCAAGCCACATCATTAAAAACGTAATGATTATGGAGACCATATGTTTTTCTTGTTACAGAATTAGTCATTAAATGCTGCCTTTTCCAGTTGTAAACTAATCTTGTAGGCAGGATGACAACTTTATGAAGAAAATAAAATAAGCACAGAGTTATAGTCTTTTTATATGTATACATTCTAATAAAAGCTTTTTAAAAAAGCATGTAGTGGGGTCAGTATTTTTGCCAGTTTCACATACTTCAGGAATGAAATACGGACCCACAAGTTGTTCAATTTTTGCTAATGGCTCGCTAAAACTCAAAGTAATAGAAAATAAATTCCCCAATGGGCTGTAAGTAAAAATACACTTTAAAAGATAGAAAAATGCTAGTTTTTGAACATACAGGATTACTTCAGGAACAATGGCTGCCAAAAGCATTTTCCTCAACAATATTTCAGTGTTAGCGGAAAACTTCTTTATCAGTCACAAAAGTGATAACCGAGAAGCACGGGCAAGAAGCTGGTAAAGTAACATGAAGCCCATCTAAATAAACAGCTACACCAACAGCAACAGATGCACCCAACAGAATTTCTCCACAAAATACCTGTTTTCTAGGTAAGATTATAACCAGAGCTGATGCTTTCTCTGTAGCTCACCAGGTTGTTTGTATTGACTAAGACAAGTATATTTTTTGCATCTGGGGTACACATCTTGGCAACCTGCATCTGAGCACATGAAAACCTAGAGGAGCAACAACTTAGCTTTAGACAACTCATACACTCAGCTTGGCACACACGGGATTTTTGAGAGGCTTACCATGTTTTTGAAAGCTTCCCTCAACTTCTCTGTTTCTCAGGATGCTCCTGAGTAGGTCAACCTGTGAAACTTTGGAAGTTGCAATTTAGAAAGCCACCATTTGCCCCACCACCCTAAATTCCTAGCCATTGACTTGTAACAAGCTAAACAGAGCCTTTTCTTTCCCAAGCTTTTGTTAGTGCAGACGTGAGACAGCTCAGTTCGCTCTGTGTGCACACTCGGAGCTTCCTCCTCTCCATGGATATATAGTAGACGTGAGAACGCCCACAGCAGAGCGCTGCCTGCAAAAGTCAGCTACCTGGAGAGGAGTGGGGGTGTGCATCTCAACACCTTGCTTTGACTCTTGGTGAGTTAAATCACAGGCCAAGTGGCAAAGAAAACTTAATACTTCAGTAAGATTTCTATGAGTGTTCCAGCTGCATTACTTGATTATTTTTGTTTTTCAGAAAACACTGTCATCTGCTCTTCAGTACCACTGACTCTTTAATAAAGTCAGAAAACAAGATGTATTTTGAAAATCTCCAGAACCCCACAAAAAAGACCAAGGCAGCTTAATCTTAGTTCAAACTTCTGCATTTAAAAGAGAACAAAAAAGAAAAGAAAAAAGAGCCCAATACTGACGCAATATTTAAACACAACAGGAGGAGCTATTGGGTCAAAATAGCTGCTACAATCCTTTCAAAACTCTCTGCTTAAAAATCCTTACTGAGCTTTCAATGATAAAAAGGCCTTTACTATTTGAAATAGGCTGTATAAAACCAGAGGATCTTCATCTCTTCAAATTAAATAAGTTTTATCAGATAAAAAAGCAAAGGCAGAAAAAATTATAAGATTGCAAAGAGGATTGCAGTATACTCTTCATAAGCTTTAAAGAACTGTCTTGAATTTAAAACTTTAAACTGCTGGATATCACTAAACACCCAGTTCTTGCAGGCACTGCAGATTTATAAAGGCCATTTAATCGATCAGCTCAGACTCAAAATTGATACATTGAACAGATATGTTTAATATATATGTTTGGTTAGACCAGCCAAAATGATGTAAATCAAATTCTAGTAGATTCACATTCCTAAAAGAGTTCAATACTTGCTTCATCAAATCCACATAAGATTGATGCTTTTTACTAAGCATGTAAACATAGACCAGACTCAGATGTACGCATTTTCTTTTTGAAAGAGAACATTTAAAGCCTTTTATAATCAATGTTACACACCAAAATTCTGATTTTGTTTCAATTTTGAACATAAAAATGTTTGTATTTTGCTGAAACATAAATAAATGGAGATATTTATGCTTTGAAAAGTAAGTGCTCTGCAAACATTTACTCTCTTGATATGCTGCGTACATAGGGATAATTGGAGCTTGACTACAAGTTTGCTACTGCAAATAGAATAGCCAAGCTTCTTAAAGCATATTCAAGAAGCTGTGTTTTATACTACTAGTACTATTTTTCTATTAGGATTTGAATAATGCTCACAGATGGCTAAAAAACTAGCATGGCCTGCCATTTTAGCAGAGACTAAAATTCCCTCTAAGAAGCACCTGGGCACAAAGGGAACCGCATGACATCTTTGGCACCTACTTACAAATGGGTAAGTTTCAGAGAGAGAGAGAGGAGAGACTGGATGTGAACGAAACCCTTGGGCACTTCTAGAGCTTGGTCTGTCCCAGAAATGCTATATGGTTTGCTGCGATAGTGGGCAAAGACTCAGATGGCCCTTCTCGCTTTTGTGGTGTTGTATCTAACCCTAGTGGCGAGAGAAGTATCACAAATTAAGAGCTAGAACCTGCCATACCTTCTAACTTGACAACACACTTGAAAATAAATAACACTGAGTAGTTCCACTGAATTCAATCAATAAAATGTTTCATTTTTTTCAGGCAGATCTTTGAAGATACTAGGAATCTAAAGGCACAAATTGGCATCTAAAGTACTCTGGTAGGAGCTACACCTCACTGCCCTTAGTGAAAGGGAGCTGCCTGGATGGCCCAGAGGTTCAGTAAGCACGTACCTTCATCAGACATTTCCTGGTGCCTTCAGCGCTCTTGTGGTCCCAGGTGACTTCTGTTGAGCCACTGCACTGCTGAGTAACTTACCAACTGGGCGGTTTGCAAACCAAAGTATAACTGATCGTGAGTAGGATGAACAAGATGAGACCTCAAATGTGCATCAAACAGCTTCTCTTCCACTGCCACGAGGTTGTTACTTTCTTAAAAAGGCTTACAAACTCAAAAAAAATCCACCCTGTGCACCCTTCTGTATCATTGCTTTTAATGAAACTTGCTTACCTCTTCAGTCTGTAAAATTTTGTTTTTATTAAAAAGCAAGTTATTTCATTTGGCAGGATCTACATACTTGCAATTTTTTGCTGAAAAGACATATTACAACAGCATGTTTTAGATCAAGAGCGTCTCAAGAGCAGAACAATAAAAGAAAAAAAAAGTGCTTTAACATTGTTTTCAATTTTTTTATTAAAACAACCTATGAACTTGTTTCACCCAAACAGTGATTCTGCCTGTAGTATCTGTAACCTCATAGCCATATTACCCCAAATCGACAATTAAATAGCAGCGAGTTTGAAAACCCAAACAATCTTCCCACCAGGCACTTTTGCTATTGTCTAGGAGCACAAATAATTTTATTAAGAGCATAGCTAGCAAAAGTACAAAGGCATCAACAAGAAATGTCACTGTGCTGGTACAGACAAAACCTTTTTGCCTGCTTTAGAAACATGCTCTAAGAAACCTGGCTCTCAAATTTGGGATCCGAAACTACAATCACCACTAGGGCTCCTTCTTCTTAGCATAAAAGTCTGCATCAGCATTCTCAGGATCTGACATAAAGCTTTTTGGCTGGTTGTTGGGGTTATGATAGCTTGGAGTCACAGATAAGCAAGCCTGGAGGAGTACAAATCCTGCCAGAGTAGTTCCCATCTTTCAAAAAGCAAATGAAAATCACAGTTTTAAGTTATGTAGTAGAACAACGTTTAACGTGCGTACAATACATACCATTACAAAAGGTTAAGAAAGTTAGCAGAGGGCCAGAGGTTTCACCCTGCAGGAGAGTAACAACAAAAGCAATTTAAGCATCTGCTACACGTGAGTCCGGATGTGGCCGGCGAGCACCACGCTTTATCCACGTTTGTGGCAGGTGAACCGCAGTAGAACAGGCGATATATAAACCGATGACAGGGAATCGGAGACGAGAAAGCTTACTTCGCTTCGTAACCAAAGACGAATGATATAACATGGGGTAATTTTTTAAATATGGGATATTAACTTAAACATACCTCTAACCTCCTGGTTTACAGAAAAGCACTATTTGTTTAGGAAGTCAAATAGAATAAATAAGTTTTTTCCAGGACGATGGATGTATTTGCGCGCGGGGTTGCTCCTTCCAGACAGACCCCGGCGCTGCACCC
>NW_009622275.1:3365-6626 GCF_000690535.1 Cariama cristata | reverse complement strand
TAGTGGTATTTCATGTCTATTATGTTAAAAGAAGTGGTGCATGAGACACTGAAACCCATAGTCTCTAAACAGTACTGCCCTGAACAGCATCAGAGCCACTTAGCTACAGAATCAGCTCTTCTCTTCTGCCTTCCTGTTTGAAATTTTTTGTATACCTAGAACAGCAGTGGTGAGCCACACACAAACCACAAAGCTATAGAAATCTCATGGGAGGTAGGAGCTTGAATGTGCCCAGGCTAACAGGGGCTTTGTACCCATCTCAAGTTCTCTGGATGCCTTTATGAGGGTTACTCACACCATCTATCTGACATGCAAATTAGAGCACCTAAGTTAGAAACCTAGGTGAGCATGAAGACAGCAGAAGCAGGAAGACTCCTAATAAAGGCTGTCTGGATATCCAACTGAAGTTTTCCAGGAGATTGTATCATTAATGAAGAGAGGTATGTATCTCTGAAAGCTTCCTCTCATGCCTAAGTTAGAGAGCTAAAGGTACGAGTAACCCAAAAGGTGTCTGCCTGTCGAATTCAAGAAAGGTTCTTTACTTTCTGCCAGAGTAGCAGCATCTTCCTTTGCATTTCCAAGCATGCGGGTATGCAGTTCTGATCTCCCTGTATCTAAATGGATGCAGTACGTGTTGGAAAGGCTTAGAGAGGGGCAGCAAAGTCAAACCTACAAAGTGGTCTCCGTATGAGAAGCGATTGCATAGACTGGGATTCTCCTGCCTGGAAAAGAGATGGCTGAGAGAGCAATGCTGCTCTTCACACAAAATATAATCAAGCTATGGAACTTAGTGGATGTTAAAAGTTTAGATGGATTTAAAAACAACTGGTCACATTCAAATCAAAATAATCTGGCTCAGAAAGTTTCTGAGCTAGGAACTGTTGGAGGCTGGACAACTCTGCTGAATGGCATGGTGACTCCCTCGATCTTGATGGGACCAATTCCAGGTGCTTTCTGGCCTTTTTACTGCCAGGCAGCAGTTATACAAGAAATTATGCCTCTTGCAAAACTAGTTGGAAGTGATGGGTATGATGATCTACAATGGTTTGCAGTACTGCAGAGAGACAACATCCTTCCTGCCGATGAACCATTACATCTGGTCAGGGCAGCAGATGAGATGTGTGTTGCATCAGTGGCCATGACACAGTTCAAGGAAGCTAACGACAGCTAAGTCTGCTATGGCTTTGTTTGTGACTGTCACCCTCAAATAGTATGGGTTGAATCTTATGCATACCATACTACCTAACCATCATCTTTCCAGCCCTGGAGGTGGATCTTGGCAATCCACATTTGTGGTCCCATCATTACTGCACCAGATAAGGGGTGCCTTCCCTTTGTTGAAGTTCTTCCTACACTGCTGGAAAGACCATGCCTTCCCACGTCAGCAGCACAAACCTGTCACTCTTCATGGACTACAGACTATGAAATGGGTATACAACCATAGGAAAGGACTAGAGCAGTCAGCTCTGCCTGCTCTAACTCTCCCGGCACAGGTGCCATGAGCTGTTCTTTAGGGCAAGCACTGAGTAGGAAAGCTTACTCACTCACAAGGACTCCCAATCCAGTTGCCAACCATCTCTGTGCCGTAGTCAGGAGGGGATCTGTGCTGCTGCTGCAACTACAGCTGTCCCAGGGAAAGCTGAAAATGACCCATTGCTCTCACTGTGCTGAGATGTCAACAACAGCCCAGCTCAGCAGGGACGTGCCGTGGAATCTTCTGCAATGCTGTTCCTTGTGGCAGCTGATCTGAGAACATCTCTTCACAGGAGCTGCCCAAACATACCCGTAGTGTAAGCCATTCCACAGCAGACAGGCTCGGGCAGTGGTAGGCTGGGTACAGTGCTGTCCTGCAATACAACCAAGAAACATCTGGCTGAGAAATCACTATTAGGTGTTTTTTTCATTTGTTGCTGGAAGTGTATTCCTTATAGCTGAGCCTCTACTGCCAAGTGCTATGGCTCGTGGTATCGTACTCCTAATCAATCAGCTTTGGAAAGAATACTTCTTAGTTATTTACACATTCCTCGTAATGGCTAGGAATCCTTCCATACTTGAAGTAATTATACCTAATTCCCTGAAACCATTTTCCTAGTAGCTAATGGTAGCCTCTGATTAATACTACTCCTTATATCTAACATAATATCAGAATTCTTTCCAATTAATTAAAGAACAGTGTTCCAGGTATCTTTAGCAGCAGAAATGTTTGAACTTACCAATAAGTATCTGAAGCCACACTTGATCTCAACTTGCTAAGATTTTGCTTTTGTATTTTTGGCAGAATTAGCTTTGGTTACTGAGGTAAGAAAATCTTTGCTTTTTGCAAATCAGGAACAAGTGCTCTGCTCTGTCGTAACTAATGTAATTTACTCACATCAGTGGCCTTATCTTTTGTACAATTCTATCTTAGTAGCTGGGTTCTGTAAAAGCAGCAATTCACTAAGATGATTACTACTTAACTCCCTAGTAAGACAGAATAAATATTCTTAAGCTACCTTCCAAACACAGACTTTGAACTCCCAATGCAGAGAAAAAATTGTGTACAAATGTACAATCCCGAGTTCTACAAGGAAAGTGCAAATACAGGGGTCTCTCAGGAAAACTGGATGGTGCAAATCAAGTGTGGGAAAATGCTAAGAGCTTCAGGTCATGGCTGACATTTAAACTCAACACCTCTGCTTCTGCATTGCTATTACTGGTAGTCAGTGACGTAAACCACTGCTTCGCTGTGGGTTTGATATTGAGATAACGTCTACAACAAGCTACTGAATACAGCTATATTTACAGACTTAATAAACTCTTTCTGCAGAATATCAATATGGCTACCTAGAAGCAATGTTTCTTTTTAACTAGCAGAGTTATGCTTTTTTGTATGACCTGTGCAAGGAAAGTACTAGTATCTACCTCTTCACAAGTGTTTTCTATCTCATTATTATTGCGCATGATTCAGGTAACTGAATACCTGAAAACTGATAGCTAAATTTTGTAAGTTAGAAAATTCCAACAGAAACTAGTGAGATTACTTCCCTCCATACTTTATTTCTGCTGTACCAGAGAGGGTCAGGGGTGCTTCATCCTTGGCCATTGCCTGTGGTCTCCTTAATAAGGGGAAAGACCAACATTTGAACTGGATCAGCGCAGGCTCTGTTGGTCCACTGCTCCTGCAAAACAGTCTGGTGGTCGGGTTTATGGACAAATGATTCTATTTATTTTCTGTCCTGTTTTTCAAATATGTTGCCATAAAACATTTTTGTAACTTTTAGG
>NW_009622275.1:0-3243 GCF_000690535.1 Cariama cristata | reverse complement strand
GTGGAACCCTCCCGGGGAGGGGCCAGCCACAGTCTCTCGGGGCAACCTCTGCCACTGCCTCACCACCCTCACCAGGAAGAATTTCTTCCTGATAGCTCATCTGAATCTTCCCTCTTCCACTTTAAAGCCATTGCCCCTTGTCCTATCACTTCCTATCACTTCCTGCCCTTGTCAAAAGTCCCTCCCCAGCTTTCTTGTCGGCCCCTTTAGGTACGGGAAGGCTGCTCTAAGGTCTGCCCGGAGCCTTCTCTTCTCCAGGCTGAACAACCCCAACTCTCTCAGCCTGTCCTCACAGCAGAGGTGCTCCAGCCCTCGGATCATCTTCGTGGTCTCCTCTGGACTCGCTCCAACAGGTCCGTGTCCTTCTTGTGTTGGGGGCCCCAGAGCTGAGCGCAGAGCTCAACTCTCAATGAATTTGAGGTTTGGAAAAAAGGAGGCACGCTGCAATAGGAGAAGTAAGTTTGAAAATACCCTTTAAAAACAGCCAGCATTGTCTTAGACAATACTTGAGTAATACACATTTGGCTGCTAATAAGGCTGTAAATGGCTGCATTACTGCCAATAAATGGTAATCATCTGGTAAGCCTGCCTATTAAAACACAGGTTCATCTGCAACCTTTTAAGTCTGTTTTTTTACTCACTGCAGGAGATTGCAAAATCATTAAAAGAATCATGGCAGTGTTAGTAAAATGATTTATGAAGTTATTGAAACGCAGGTTGTGATAAATTAGATCCCAAACTCAAGCCACTCCTAGAATGGGCTTTGACTTTGTCAAACCAACTTCAGCCCAACTTTGGTCATCAGCCCTTCATACCATGAAGGGCAGTAAAAGCATGAGTGCATCAAGTCAAACTCTGATGGCTTTCTTCTTCCAATAGTGAAGGCTGAGGTCTGACCTGGGCAAGTTATTCTGCACGTACATCAGCACGTGGTTGCAATGTCATCTCTGAAACCTGTTATACCTGAAGGTGGAGGTGGCAGGAAAAAAGGATACTTTACTTCAAAGGGTGTTTTTTACCCGAAGAAACCTCTTTGTCCACTCCACTGTGGGTTGCTACAGAAATATAGCCAAGTTGGGAGAAGTAGGGTAAGATAACAGAAGAACAGGCACGTAGTTTGTACATGCACTTATCCACCCCATGTTTCTATTCACAGAGATTGCAGACACAAGGTAAGACAATCTAGACACCCAATGCAAATGTGCTGTCCCAAAGGCTGGAAGAACCAAGAAGCACTAGCAAGCAAAAATCCATTTTAAGTAAGAGGTTATAGCCTACCTGATTAGTGGTATCACCACACAGCAGCTCTTTGCTGACCTGAAAACCATGGCAAACTGCAAATGATACAAGGTTTAAAGACACTTGCACAGATTTCAGTATTAGGTAGGACCAAGGAGAAGCTTGGCTTAGAGCAAAAATAATAGACAACTCTTGCTTGAAATGAGACATTTAAATCCACTACTCGAACAAAAAGTAGTTTTTTTGGAAGATACTAAAAGATACCTCTTTCAATATTTGAAATAATCCATTTATCAGGGATACTAATTGAAAGATATTCCAGTCAGGCACAGTAAAAAGTGTTGGCAGATAAGAGATGTTTTTTTAATAGTAATAATAGTAATAATTTATGAGGTTTGGGTTTGGGGATTTCTAAAGAGACAGAGTTGATTTTGCGCACTAACTTCATCAATGAAGCACAGCAGTGGGAAAACATGCATCACTGATTTCATGTTTGACATTACGCGGGTTACAGTAGGAAAAGCTTCCCCTTAAATGTTTATTTACATTAACAGCATTATTTTATATGGTATTTTTGTACTAATGAGCTGCATTTCAATGTCTTTCTCAGGTTGTACAGGACATTTATGTTTAGATGTCAGTTTCCATCTGCTGATTGTGTTCAACTGTCAGTAGAGTGGCAAAGTGATATTCCTACAGAGATCTTTAATGACTATGGCAAATTCAGCCTTGTCCCAGATCATTTTTGACAAAAGCATGAAAAGCTTTACAGATGATTTAGTTTTGAGTTGTAGTCTGTCCCCAAGGTGCTGTGAGGATGGGGGGCCTCAGCCAGTCCAAGGAACCATCCCTGCAGCCCAACCCACTGCCATCCACATGCAGGCAATCCCAGCTGGTTCAGAGGGAACCCTGCCGCAAAGCACAGCCGTGAATGTCCAAAATAACGTGCCTGGAGATACCAGGCTCCTGCTTATGCCTCGGGGAGCTTGCTGAAGAAAGGGCTCATGCACAGACTTACAAGGATTTAAAGCATAAAGAGATTCCATACACCAAAACAGGTAAAGATAGTGCCTCCATGATAGTGGCAGCTGGTGCGGGTTTCCTCTAACAGCCAGCACGAATAAGCCTCTGGCAGTGGAAGACGTGAACTTGCTGTCACCAGTCACAGCTAAAGAGCAAGCGTGCAGATCCCCACCACCCTTTGGCACCAGGCAAAGTCTGTGGGTGCTCAGCGGCAGCGATGGAGCCCGGCGCAGGAGCCCTTTCCTGCTTTCACACCATGGCGTGCGCATTTCACCGAATTAACGTCTTTACCTCGTCTTTGATTTCTCCTAGTTTTCATCAATCTCAGCAAGCCCCATCCCGCACTCCAAAGTCTCATTTAATGTAACCGATGGATAAAGAGCATATGCAACTTTTTCAGTAAGATTTCTGACTTCACCCTTTTAACCCAAAGAATAACTATAAATAGTTTATAATGTCTGGGATTTCCACAGCCTAAGTGCAGCTATAAATAGTTCTAAACATTTTCCCACTTCATGCTTTTGAAAAGAACATTCTCCACTTCCTTTCTTGGAGAACCCCTGGGAATACGACTAGATCACAGCTCAGAAAATATGTAGATGAGGAGAGTTTAGCAAAACAGAGCTAATAAAGTTGTTAACAGCAGCTCTCAGGCTAATTTCGTGTAAGGAAAGGGTCAGGCGTCCATCGCCACAAGTTCGTGTGCGTAATTCACCCCAGGACGCTCACGCCAGCCATTTGCGGTATGTCGCTCTTCCTTCGGCCCATCGAGGTATTGTGGGCGCTTTGTATTTGCAAGGAATTCGTTGCTCTCCAAGCCTCACCAGCGATGGCGGGATTTATTTGTATTTACCTGACAGGTGTGTGTGTGTGTGTATGTTTTTTTCAGCGTTCCCTATGTTAAGCCCTGAAGCCGGGCTCGCCCTGTCGGCTGATTTGTACGCACGACTTCAGCCGCCGCCCGGAGGCGACCCCGGTCCC
>NW_009622274.1:16600-18693 GCF_000690535.1 Cariama cristata | reverse complement strand
GCTCTTTGGCAGCCGCTTTTGTGACACCTGGGTGGCCTTCGACATCATGTGCTCCACCGCCTCCATCCTCCACCTCTGCATCATCAGCCTGGACCGGTACTGGGCCATTGCCAGCCCCTTTCGCTATGAGCGCAGGATGACGCAGCGCCTTGCCTGTGCCATGATAGCCATGGCCTGGGCTCTCTCCATCCTCATCTCCTTTGTCCCAGTGCAGCTACACTGGCATAAAGCCAAAGACAGGAGATATCCAGGCTCCTGGCTGCCTGGGACACCCCGCTGTGATGTCAGCCTGAACCGCACTTACGCCATCACCTCCTCCCTTATCAGCTTCTACATCCCTGTGGCCATCATGATCATCACCTATACCAGGATCTACCGAATTGCCCAGGCCCAGATCCGCCGTATCTCCACCCTTGAGCGAGCAGGGGGGCAGTGGCCAGCTCACGGCAAGGAGCCCACCTCCTCTTTGCGGAGTTCCCTGCACAAGGAGACCAAGGTGTTGCAGACCCTCTCTATCATAATGGGAGTCTTTGTTTGCTGCTGGCTGCCCTTTTTCCTGCTCAACTGTCTGCTGCCTTTCTGCCAGCCCGAGCTTGAGAGAGACCACGAAGGACAGTCACCCTGTGTTGGCCAAACCACCTTCAACATCTTTGTGTGGTTTGGCTGGGCCAACTCCTCAGTGAATCCAGTGATCTATGCTTTCAATGCAGACTTCAGGCGGGCTTTCAGCAACCTCCTGGGCTGCCGGTGCTTCTGTTGTGGCACACCCAGATCTACTGTGGAGAGGGTCAACTTCAGCAATGAGCTGGTTTCCTATCACCATGACACCACCTGCCAGAAGGAAGGAGCTGCCTCGTTGTCAGTACCCCCTGCTGCTGTCACTGCTTGGGTGCAGCCTGTGCCCCATGCCATAAGCCTTCAGGGCGAGGACAGCAGTGAGGAGATGTCTATGGAGAAGAAGCCTGTGACTTCTCAGACACAGGCTGCCCCTGGCAGCAGCCCCAAGAGTCATCAGGTGCCAGCTATTTTGCAATTGGACTGCGAGGCAGAGCTATCCCTGGAAACTATTACCCCCCGTACGGGGCTTGGTCGGTGTGAGGGACCCCATCACTCTGTTCCAGAGGGATAAGTGATTGCGCTTTTCTCACACACACAGCCTTCCCACAGGGAGAGTTCCCTCTGCTTCCACGTAACTTACTCTGCCCGTCCCCCCCAGCAAGCAAAGTCCCATCCCAGAGGCGTGACAGGCATATGACGTCCATTCCAAAAGCATACAGCTGCCACATATTAACCTCTTCCCACGGCCACCTTCACCCCTTAGTCTTTCACAGTCAGTAGACATTTCCCATGCATTTCTTCACCCCCACTTTTCAATCAAGCTTGTGATATTTATTAAGACTAATGAGATAATTAGATCAAAATAAAAACAACTCATAGTTTGAGACTCTATATTATAATCTTACATAGATGAGTTAATCTTAGATTTAGCTTCATTACAAAAACCCATTTTCCCCTCTCATGGTTTCACATCATACATGTGCATAGTTCTGGCCTTAAAGGTTTGCATTTAGTTTTACTTCTGTGTTTATTTCAAAGTCACATGTCTGGATTTATATGTCTGAATCTGTGTTTAGGCTTTTAAATAAAAAATGCTCTATTAAAACATCACTATCTTATGTGGAGTTAAAAGACTCCTCAAAACCCTGGAAAATTAAGGTGCCTAACTTTGATATCTATGCTTAATGATAATGAGCTAGGATCTTCCTTATCCTCAAATGTTAGAAAATGTATTATTGTATTAGGCTGAAGTTACAGCAGGATGGTGTTGGAGAACTAACACCACAGCTCCCGAGCGATTTAAGCTGCTCTCAGCTGAGGCAGCTGCAATCCTTCCTTTCTCCTACTAGTTCAGGCAGCCAATCTCTCCAGAAAGCAATCTGGTCCACAAAATAAAAAGTGACAAGGTCATTTTGCTGAACCCATTTCACTGCTTGTAGCCCTGAAGAGCGACAAAAGGTGGAGCAAATGGGTGTTGGATGGCTTGCAGGAGAGAAAATGTCAGGGGAACTTGACGATTGTTTCTGTATGTGTAA
>NW_009622274.1:0-16569 GCF_000690535.1 Cariama cristata | reverse complement strand
CGGTAGGTTAAAAAGGGTTCACCAGACACTAGGGGATACAGTGGCACCTCACTGTTCTCCACCTCTCTGTCCACCACTTGGGAGTTCTGCTGCTGACCATTTAATACTGTGCTCCACTAACCACCATCATTATCCCATTTTTCTGTCCTTCACCTATAATTGAGTTGATTGACCTCGATTTATCTATGGAAGATGACAAAGATGCAACTGTCCAGAAAGAGACATCAAGAATGCTTACACTGCAAGAGTTTTCTTGGACATTCAGTCTCATAGATGGCACAGCTGATATCTTTCAGAACAGTGATCCATGCTGAAAAGCCAGACTCTCCTCCCAGTGATCCTGCTCCTGCTCCCTGTGAATTTAAGCCATGTGTAGCTCTTTAGTCCCCATATACATTTTCCCCCATTACATTAATTCTTATGGGAAAAATTGCTTTTGCTATCCTGCTCGTTTCAGGAATGTGTCCGTGACGGATAGTTGGGTGTGACTGTAATCTGTTCTTCATGGCCAAGACTGGCAGGACAAGAGGTAATGGGCTTAACTGTAAGAAAGACCAAGGCAAGACTTCAGAACAACTTCCTAAGAATATGGAAAATCAAGCATGGGGTAGATTGCCTAGGGAGGTTATGACATCTCTCTCAGTAAAAGTCTTTCAGATGACATTACTAAACATCTGTCAGAAGTTATATTGACTTTGTTAATCCTGTCTTGGGGCAGAGGCTGTGTAATGGTCTCTTGAGATCTTTTCTAGTCCTGCTTCACTATAACAACACGCCTCCTTAAGCGTTGAGCTTAAGATGTTTGATTTTTTTTATTTTGGCATGCAATCATCCTTAGCTATTTTTTTTAAGGCAAAAAGGCATACAGACAAGAACTTTGAGACCCCATTGGTATATTTCCCTTTTTCCTTTAGTAATTATCTGTTTTTCTTAGCATTTAACAGCATTTAACAACATTCAGCATGCCTAGTGCCTCATCTGGAGAGAAACTCTGAAATAAACCCAGTATTTCCTTAAGACATATAAAAGATTTGTGTTTTTGTGTTTTGATTCCCTTTGATTATTTTCTAGGTGATCATACATGAACTATACATGGATTCAGACGCTAAAGTGTCAATCAATTTGTGAGAGGATTTTCCTTGCTGCATTTCTTCCTTCCTACACAAACCAGAAACAGGTATTGTGAGAGTGTCATCATCTTTTCTTTCCTCCAAAAAAACCAAAATTGTATCTTAGAGCTGTAAGAGACTTCTCATCTCGGCCCCTCTACACTAAAACCCATCCTGGAGATATATGGACACACCTGATAAGACACTAGCCTGAAGTGTGACCCCCTCACTGCCTGTTACACTTCTGTTTCCGCTGCAAGAGCTTCAGCTGGCTCCATCCCTCAGAGAGTTAACTCTCCCTGCCCACACACATCTTCCTTCTCATGGGCAGGCAGTCTTCTGCAAGTCAAGGCCACACATTAAATTATTATGCACAGGACCTTTGGACCTTTTTTTTTTTTTTTAAGTGTGTGTACAGTCTCATTATTAGTGACAAAAGCTGTTAATGGAAGGGAAAGATTTACCTTCTCACAAGGTTTGCCTTGCCTGTGGGAGCTGTCTCGCCCAGGAAGTAGTCTAGACTTACTACATAGAGTGATGAAAACCTAGTGTATGACAGAGTGGGTGGCAGAAATTAAGCAATGAATATATTTGAATAATGTTTTATCTTAAGAATAATCAGAAATGCATGGTAGCTTTGATTTATAAAGCTATATTTGTGTTAGGAATAAAAAAAGCTATTTGTATTGGTGTTTGTGGCTATAGTTTAAATAAGGTTCATTAATAGGTCAGATTGTACCTGAAAATAAAAGATTATTTACCTGAAGGAGAAAACTGGTCTTTACTGAAGCTTTTTTAAAAGGCAATTTAAAATTGCTCTTTGTAAAATGCTGGAAATAATTGTTTATACCTAATTGATAATGGTCATTACTGATGTGCAGATGATTCACATTACAACAGTTTACAGCTGTCAGGTCCATTGTAGTAAGTGCACTGTAATGTTCAAGCCCGCAATAAACTTCAGAAATTGTGCATTATAAATGGTTTATACTAATTTTAAGTGGCATATTACTGAAGGTACTTCATATGAAAGCTACCACATAGCCCTTCAGACTTACATCTTCTGCAGTTGCTGATTTAATAATGCATAAATATTGATACTGTATGTATTTTTATTTGCCTAGACTGGGAACACTCCCCAATGTTAAGCATACAACAAACCACGCAGTTCTGTAAACAGTAAATGAGCAAGACTTATTTTCTCAATAATTTTTTCGAGTGATTAACTGTGATTTCTAATTGACATTTTACTCATGACAGGACAAGCTGCTGTGTTAGATTAGACAAGATTCAATTAGCATTGTTAGGTTCAAGTCTGATGAGATATATTAAAATTATTAGAAAAAGCCAAAGGTTTACTTCAGCAGAAATTAAGAGGCAAAATTATTTCCTATTTATACCATTGCAGCCACTCAAAAGAAACACCTTCCAAAGCAAAAACTTGGCAGCACTTTGTTATCCATTTCTGGGTCACAGCTTTCTTGGCTTGGCGGGACAAAATTAATCACAAAGGGCGAAAGTATTATTTTATGGAGATCTATGGCTATTCCTCAAACACACTTCTTATAACTCAGATCATCAAATCTACATACTTCTTTATGGATTCACCACAATATACATAAGGTATTTCACTGACCAAAAGCAATTCACTTGCATGCCTAGTAGTTCCACATTTACAATACCATTAACATCACAGTGACCTAAAAAATAGTTTTTAAATAGCCTTGGTGTCAAAACAGTCCAACCTCACAGTCCAGCCTTATTTAAACACTCTTATTAGCCAATGTCTAAACATCTGAATCAAAACATGTTCCAGTTCAGAAAAGTCCAAGTGGTAGGGCTTTAGGATGTATACCAAACGCCTTCTGTGTTCAAATAATTCACACTCCCTTTCCTTCTGTCAGTCTTCAAAGTTCTTAACCAGCTACAGGTCCTATTTCTTTATTATACAACTGAAATGAATACAAACTTCCTGTGGTCATTTAAAAGCTTTTGTAGTTGAGCTGCCACAGCAGCCCTGCTTATTAGTACATTGCACATGAGAAATAGGGATAATGTCTCTGTAGCCTCCTCGGGTGGCTGTAGAGATTCTTATCCAGCTGAGAGCTTTTTCCTGTTGTCAAATTTCTCTGAAATTGTTCATGGGGTTTAAAAGTTAAAAATGGGGATAAACGGAGACAGATACATGCATGCACGTGTGCATGCCTTCTTAGACAACTGGGCTAGAAAGTAAACAGCGTTCTTCAAGGAAAAGGAAACTTAAACCTAAGGCAGGGCTGTCTGGAGCTGGAGATACAGCAGTGCAAGGACAAGAACTCCTTCCTGGTGAAAGACCAAGGCTGGTCCCACACCCCTGAGTGGCAGAGGTGCCAGATGACAGTTCAATAACCAGCCATCAGCGTGTTTCTAAAAACAAATGTAGTGCTACCGGTCACATGGAGCACCTCTGCAGCAGGAAGCAGTGGCAGGACAGCAAAGATGTACTTGAACATCACGCTGATGCAAAGCTTCATCTTGTTTCCTAAGCAATATTTTTAAAAGATTAACTACAACACATGTGCATCCTTGACATTATGCTTACATTTTTGTGTTCCGTTGTTTATCACTTATCTGTTTGCCTGTCACCTTATTTATGCAGGTCTTTATTTCGCATTACATACAAACTTTCAGAGGTCACCATTGACTTTAAGAAGCTTGTTATGGCTACAGCACTGCCTCTGCACTTCTCAGTTCCAGGAATAAAGGGGGACTGAAAAAGCATGTGTTACCTGGCGTGAGAAAGCATAAAGCCTTGGGACAAATCTGCAATTCAAACCATAGTAACAGAAGAATACATTCTCAAAGAAACTCCCCATTAGCAAAATCCTAATAAGCAAAACCTAAAAAGGCTAGATTTCTTCCCAATCTCCCCCTCCCCTCGGACTGGAAGCCTACCCATGTATCCAATCTGCAGGGAAAATCTTCCACATTCCCCAGCTTCTTTCTCCTTCACAAATTCACACAGGCATGTGGATATTGCAGAGGGATATTAACCCTTATATATTGCAAAGTATATTTCTGAGGCATCAGAAGAAATAATCTTTTTCCAAATTAGTCTTCCTTCCTCCTCCCTTTATTTCTTGCTAAACTGTTGCATTTTGTTTTGCTGAGTTGAATACAGACTAAATAACGTTGTGTCCTTAGAAACTCCATCCAAATATACATACGAATGGAAAATTATTTAGTTCTGATTTAGCAACTATTACTTATAGTTACTATGATAAAGGTAAAAATACAAAAACCCCCAAAAAATCTCATCCACAAGTTTATAGTTAGATGTAACTTACAAATGCTGAATTCAGTGGAAACATCAATGTAAAGGAAAACAAGATCATATCTCAACTGTATATATTTTTTTCTTATCCCTTTGATACTAAGCTGGTGCTTCAACATTTCAGTTAAACTTTAATTTCAGTGAGAAACAGCTGACCTAGGTAGCAAAAAGAGAAATCTGTTATACAGCTTGGTTGTCAGAAGCATCTGTTGTTTTGCTTTTGCCAAAATCATGCCTCTTGTGTTGGATTTCAGATGATGCACTTATGCACATCATATTAAGTATATTTCAATCAGCTGAGTATTTCTCAGTAAAAATTCTTTTGTGAAAAATTCTCTATTCTTCATAAACTGTTTTTTTTTTTTTTTATCCTCACCTGGGAGGTTGAAGTGGCTTTCTGGATGTTAAGCACTATCAGTCCAGTCCCCCTGGACTCTGATGCACTTACGTGGTTTCATCACCATGGTTACAGACTCCCACCATATAACTCTTAACTTTATTTATCTCATTGTTATAATTTAACTCACTTTCCTGAATCCTTTTGCCTTTCCTACTGCAAAGAGACATACAGCAGGGTGCACGCCCTGGGTATGGGCTGCTCCTCAGATTTCTAGTTCTCTTAAGAACCTATTTGCATTTATACCAAAGAAAGGCACAAAGGTGTTAAAGTAATGAGTTCTTCTAGCATATTTGGCTTGAAAAAAACTTATGGTAATTGTGATCTGGGCTTGTTATCCCTCCACAATCCCTACCTGTGTCTAATCATTCAAGACATTTTAGAAAACCCAGGGCTTAGGCCTGCATTGCACATTTTTCTAAGTTAACTAGCTACATGATAGGAAAACTGCCTATCAGTGGAACTACTGACAGCAAGTGTGGACACATATCTTTACATGTGCATAGCATAAAATGAAGGAATATCCTAGGGAAAATGTAGGTTTATATTCATCAGCCAGAGGAGCAGAATTTCATCTTCAGCTAATTTTAGTTTAGGTAGTGAGAAGACATTTCCATTTGTAGAATTTGCAGAAACGGTTGCTAGGTTCCTCTTTTTCTTTAAAGATCATTTTCATAGAGTTTTCTGCAGTTCAACACTTCAATGTTTTTAACTAATTCAATTCATCTTTGCACCCACCCTCAGTGAGAACACATCACTTCATTTTACTCTTGTCATATTTAAATCTGAACTGGCTGAATGGAGTTTGTATACACTATTTCATGGGCTCAAATCTTGTGACAACTTTTGCATGAAAGGTAACTAGCTACATGTGAGCAAGTTGTCTGAGCTTCTATTACAATCAATGGAGATCTAGGCCAAACAGCCAAACACGTCTACAGTGATTTATTGGATCAGGTGAAGACACCTACTCTAGGATGAGAGAAAAAAAACTCTCTAGGCTCCGACTAGCTCAAGTGGAAAAAAACGCCAGTGATGCAGGATAGTAACAGACAGGGGATAGCATGATCCAGTGTGCAAACTAGTTGCAATTTTGCTGTTGGTAACAAAGCTGAATTAGAGATCGTATTAAAAACCTGACATGAGGTATTGATCTTTACTATGTACACAGAGCTGGATTTGCTCTTTTGTTTGATGGTCAATCTGAAAAGTCTCTCTAATATTACCATTTAGATTTCAGGAAATAAAAAGATATAAACATCAAAGCGATAAGAACTATCAGTTTTCCAAAGTGGTTTAAATAAATGGATGCATAAAATAACACAGAGCATAGAGTGTTTACTAATGCCTAAATCAGTAATGTAGTCATCAGAGGCAACATCACGGCAAATGTTCTTGGTGTGCATTTGTTAACATAGGGAGGGAAATACATAACAGAGCTGAGTTTCAGACAGCAAACTGGTAGTTAGACATTTTGTCTCATGTTTTGGACTATCGCAGAATATTAGTGCTGCCAAACTACATTGTGACAATAAATTAATTGATAATGGTAACTAATTACCATAATTTCCACTCAAAGCATGCTTATCCTGTAGTACCAGTGCTTCCAAGCCATGAATTACAGTAGTACCAGACTGATACCTCCTCTGTGTGCTGCCAGCCTTCAGTATAAAGCTTTTCAAGAGCTTAAGAGAAAGTATCCGCACCACTGTAACCCACAAAGCCCTCTGCTACAGTTGCTCCACTATTAGGCCTTTCACACCCACAGCAACGGTCAAAAGAAATCCTCTGCTCTGCTAGGTGGACCTCCAAAAAAAGGAAAGACTTTGCCCATGTTCTCAAAAGCCCATCCCTTTCCCGCGGCACGGTGGCTGCGTTACTTCTGGAGCGGTCTGTTCGTGCTGCGACAGCCGTTCTCTTAACGGGGGATTGCAGGGGGTTGGCGTGCTGGGCCTGCGACTGCACCTGCTTTTGCTGTGTGACAGACGGTGCCGTCCCGCTGTCTTCATAGCGTCCGTGAAGAAGCTTGGAAGAGGGAAATTCTGTAGGAACTGAATCCTTAGATAAGGGGCATCAACAACAAAAGCCACATTTGCTGTTACATTTATGCAGATATTCCTTCAGTGATGTTCTCGTCTCAAACAGTTTTTAAAAGGTAATAGTGACTACTTCTGCTTTTGTTTCCTTTCCCACTTTTCATTTCCAGCTGCATATTGTTAGGACTCCTGTTTTGTCTTAACACTTCTGCACTGACCACAGGTATTCACCACAGGGCCAGTCCAGCCACCTAGACTACTTTTTAACCCAGCCTAACAGCATTTTATTCATAGGAAGACTCTTGCAAATGCAATTTTTATTGATGGAGCTGCACTAAGAGTTCTGCAGCACTAATGCATTTCAAGAACCTTTTAAGGCTAGATTTTAACAGGTGTTGAGATAGCTAGCTCTCAAGATAGCTGCCTAAATGACTTCTTAAATGTGCCTATACAAGGCACAAAAAACCGTAACATATAGAGCAACTATTACTGGGAACAATAGGGTGTTTTGGGGACACAACAGCTCAGTGCAGGCTTCTTTCAAAAAGGGCCTAGATTTTCACTGTACTGCTGACAACTTGTGCTGTGAAGGAGCATAAAGTAGCTCTAAAGATGTTTGCAGTGGAAGCCATTTCCTTGAGGTGCGGTAAAAAGTTGCTATGATGATCCTCAGAAGTACCATCTTAGCACATCTAGGGCTAGTCCAGGGACAAGGGAATAGAGATAAAGCATAATGCCTTTTGTGCTGCTCTGATACCTGACAATTGAAATAAATTGATTTTATTTGAAACACAGGTCACTGCACTCACTACTACCATCACTTTTTCTTCCAAATAATGCGCAATAGCTGCCTATCTGAATATGCATTACCTTTTTTTTTTTAATAAAAACAACATATTATTTTGCTTCTGAATAATCCCCTTTGTGAATTTAAGCCTAACTTTCAGAGACAAGCAAGCTGGATAGGAAAAAAATTTGAATTGTAAATGTCTTGTTGAGCTTCAGTTGTTGCTTAGTATATCTCTTGTTATAAAGCTGAAATGTGTAATTTTGGTGTGGCACAAGCTGAGTTCAAACAATGCCTCAAGTCATATGCTTCCAAATATTTTTTTTTTCTCTTTAGGTGTTGCTGCAACATGCCTGCTCCCCCATAGTCCAGTCAAGAGTGATTCCTGGGAAACAGACTGATGAAAGACGAAGGAAAACTATACACAATAAAAAAAGAAATAACCTTGAAGGCAGAACAGCAGTATGGGGGAAAATTTTCATGTAGTTTAATACCACTGAGTATTGACACTAATATTTCTGTATTACTTAAAAGTCATACATTTGCATTCAGTAAATGCTCATCACTGTCTCTTAGCCTCAGCTATAGTGTGTTTTCAATGAAACAGACAATTTTCTTCATTAACATTATATTCTGACTTAGGCTATAGGATTTTAGAGGCAGAAGACCCATCACTCTTGGCAAGGGTATCATGTGTGGTAAGAAAGGAAAAAAAGCTCTTCATGGCATATTGCTCCAGAAACAAAGACTTCTATAATTTCAGTCTACTGATACAAGTTACAATGGAAAATACAAAGAATTTCAGCACCTCCAAGGGACTAACCTGGAAGAACTAGATGTACCGAGCAGAAGGAGTCATTGATTTTGATAGCCTTTAAGCTGAGCATCTAACATCATGCAATCTTGTATCTACTAAATAGATTTTTTTCCTAAATTTCAGTCTGCTTGCATACAATCCCACTGCTCTGTCCTGCCTGCTACGATGCTAGCATGCATCCTCCATACACTACAAGCAGTCGTTCCCTGTCTGATACTGTGGTATTTGCTGTGATTCTGTTACCACCTGATGTGGTAATTATAAAGGTCTCATCACTATGCTCTCCTAATAAGCCAGGATGTGGAAAAAAATATTCTCCATTTCTAAGGGAGCCTTTTAGGCCCACAGAGACCAGGATGCAGAAAGGGGAAAGCAACTATAATCTGCTAACAGAAGAAAAGACACATACCTTACTATGTTGGATGTAGAGAGATTGCACAAAAGGGCAAAGCACATGCACAAGGTGCTTTGTGCAGTGATGGAACTAATACTCTGCATACCTCCTGCCTCCTGTCTCCAACAAGCAGCTTTCTTCTGGATACACTCAGTGCACAATGGGAAGACTTCTTTCAGAAACTTCAGGTCTTTAGAAAGATTAAAGTGTAGATCCCAAAGGATGATCCTTTCCAGGGTTAACAAGTCCCAGGTCCTGCTTGGAGGCTCAGTGGTCCAATACATAGTAGAGGGGATGGTGGGCTTCAGCACAGGGACAGCAGTGGAGCGTCAGGGCAGGACTTCATTTATGGGATTTTCTCCTTTGGTCCTCACCAAAATACAGCCAGAGCCCACGCACATCTCCAGTGGGATAGGCTTGTCTGGCTGTCTGTCAGGACACCTGAGTTTTTGACATTCCTGGATTGAGAAATGGGAACACATTCTACCTGCATTTCAATTTTGCTGCATGTACCACATAAATACCACCCATTTCCTTCCTTGCAGAGCAAAGGGGATGAATTACCTAGTTTCTCCACAACTCTGAAGCACTAGCACAGGTGTAAAAAAGGTTTCTAGGTTTTATGATTAATTTTTCTTTCTCAATCGAGGGGAAAAAAACCTCTTAGAGTGATTTTTGTCATGTTTAAGAAATAAGAGAAGGAACTTCGGTTTAACAGTTGTCCAATTCTGTCCTACTTTGCTGATCCCTTGGTACATATTAAGAGTAACAAGCAATGGAGAAAGTAATTATATTCTTTGAGAAGAGCAACAGCTATGGTATGTGAAGGGAAAATCATGTGTTGGGTATAAATTCTGTTATCACTTCCACACTTTCCACAACTGCCTACGTGAAGTTCTCCACGTGTACCAGAAGACTTTCGTAGACATGTTAGGACTATGAGCGCAGGCAGAGCCTGGCAGCAGAACTCACAGAAGCTACAGTGCACCTGGGCTTTTAGTGATCCAGACCAAAGAGCTAGCAATAGCAAACTAAAACAAGAAAACAGTGGGTAAAAATGTATAAATGCAGCATTTACTATTACTCACTTGTATGGGCAGATTATTCCATATCTTCTACCACAAGAATAAAATACCCTGTTTGCTAACACGCAAAAGAAAATGCCAGAACTGCTTGAAAAAACTGTGCCTGCAGCAAATGCTTGGTAACAAGATGCACATTTGCATCAAACCAAAACACACCCTTTTGGAAACTCAGTGGCCTGTGTAGTGTCAAGGCAAACACATGCGAGCAACAATATGCTGCTCAGCTGCTTTTATTAACATTAGGTTCTCAGTTCTCCTTTTAATCAGGTGTCTTTCCTTGATGTTTCTTTGTTATGGCACGTTTTTTTTATTTGATACTTATGCATAGTGTAGTTCTACTTAAACACAATATCAAACTGGTTTTAATTTTGTAATACAAGAGCCATGAATCATATGTTATCAGAGTATACATGGGCTTGTATAGCCTGTGTATTTCTGCCCCATAAAAATCACTTTAATTTATAGGGCAGGGCCAACTTCTTTGCTTGCTAGTGTCTAATACATCAGCATTCTCCCCTCTACCTCAGATCTTTAGATAAAACCACAATATAAAGATAACCCATAAAAATTGGGATTTCTTTTAGAAAAGCATCCACCTTTTAGGTACATGACATCTTTCATAATTATCTCTTTTGACATTTACAGTTCCTTGTAATAGTCTACATATCGGCTCATGCCATGGAAAACCAATCTCCAGCCTTCGGTTTGTGAGCAGTTAGTAAGAGAATTAAGCTCTGAATAAACTGAATGTCTGGACAAGTTAAATGTCTGAACTTGCTCCGGTTTCAGATGAGGTACTTCACTCTGATGATATACAGAAAGCATTATCCATGTTACATTTTTCTTCAGAAAAAATAGACTATTTCTGTTATTTTTTATGACATAAAATTAAACATACCAAGTCAGTTTATTGTATGTTTTATAAATTTACCATTTAGATTTTCTGGAGTTTTAACTGGAACCTGGTAGATCAGAGCTTTTGTTCTAGAATTATTTTTTTTTAAACTTGTATTTCAATATATAGCTTTGAAGTTTTTTACTCAAATCACAAGACATTTAATCTGTTTCAAAGAACTCAGTCGCCTGAATTTGTGTCCTTTTTGAAAAGCTCTGCAACTACACTTTGTTAATGAAACCCTCACAACTTACATTTTCAGACTGTGAAATTTCCTCACATTTCACAAAAAGAAGAAAAATAAGAAGTAATCCCAGCCCTCTGAGTTTTCTCAGCGATATGTACAACACGTTTGCTCCCACACATGGCGAATGGGAAGTTCATGCTGCAGTACCAGGTTTTACATTACCAGCTGTTCGCTATCCTCACACTATGCCTGCTGGTTCTTCAATAAAAATGTTCTCTCACACCATCTGATACAAGCGTTCTCTGGTAACATTTTAATAGTTGATCTCCTGCGTTATTTTAGCTCCTTCCCTGCCCCCCCCTTTAGCTACTTTTCTCACTTAAATGATGAAGTAAGCCTTTCATAGCATGTTGGACATGTCTACTGTATTGTGAAAGACAGCAAAGAAATAGTCTCAAGATGCATTTGTTGAGTTAATTTTAATACTTCACATACATAGAAATGTTCAGATTAAAGGGGTTCCCCCCCCCTTCTGTCTGTGTCTAAAATAAGTGGCCAAAATCAATTTAAAAGGCAACTCATTTTCATGCTGCAATACTTGCATGTTTTTTTACCTACATAGATGTCTGTATGTGTGTTGCTACAACAATGAGGAATATATGTTCTGCTTCTTTAAATCAACTGTAGGATGACCGGCCATAAGTTCTATGAAAGGAAATGGTCTTTTTTGGTATCCTAATGAAGTCCTTGTTTAGTAGTAGCTGAAATCAATTATTTCTGTGATTTCCTTCACTGTTGGAGGCCAGAGGCTAATTTATTTTGAATGAGCTTAAAGAAAAGGCAAAGCTGAAGTTCAGTCTTTCACAAAACTTAAAATTTTGATTTGCTGACAGAAAAGCCTGGAGTGGTAGGGGTGTTTTAGCAGCTCCCATACCAAGCTCAACAAGGGGCATTGTCAGTGCTGAGGTCAGTCCATTAATTATACAGTGAAGAACGAAGGTAGGAAATAGTGGTCATGTGGGTTCTCTGTGAAAGGAGACAACAATGACTCTCTGACAAACATTTGAGAAACAGAAATTAAAAAAAACTTCATAAGTTTGCTTATGAAGGCAAAGAATAAACATGGTAACCTTTACATGACTGAAAAAGAAGCAACCTCACAGTGGAAGGCAGATTATAGAAGAAAACATTTAATAGGTGGCATTTAAAATATGAAAAATTACATGCTTAGAATAATTAACATGTAGTTATGTATCTCTAATCAGAAATACAAAAATCTTAGTTGAGAATATACAAGTCAAAGTAAGAAAAGAATATATACATGCTGTGAGGAACAAAGCGATTTCTATGGAGCAAAGAAACCACTACCAAAACCTGAAATCTCTAAGATTTCCTGAACTCCAGTGTGGAAAACAGAGCACTGGAGAACACAAGGCAAGCGACTCAGACCAGCTTGTGAAAAAACCTGCAGGGAATGTGAGACGGAAAAGATGGTGGAAACGTATGTGGAACTTTTTTTGTTAAAGCAAATGAATTGAGGAGAAACTGTATTCTGGGATGATTCTGAAGTGCCCTGCAATGGCCTGGCTTCCAAGAGAGCATGATCTGTTGACTGAAGGATGGGCATATGGATGATTTCAAACAGATTCTGCAGCATAAGAAATTGACTTATAAATCTGCTAATCTCTGATCAATACTACACAGTTTCTTTAACTTTTCTATCATTTTGCAAAAAGCTATCTTTTGAATGAAAGGTTGGGTTGAACTTCATTTGAACTTTATTAGCAGGGAAGGAAAGGATCAACACACAAACACGCCAAAAAGCTGGACAAAGGCATCAGTCTGACCCTAGAGAATAGGATCTAGAAGAAACTTAAAAAGAAAAGAAAATTTGAGTAAGGAAATTCTTGTTTCACTTTGTTCCTTCTATATTACTGAAAACAGGACAGAAACCCCAGAATTTCAGCTATCTGCAGGTCAAAGGTGCTAATAATATATTAACTTGTAAATAATCTTACAAAACTTTTCAGTAGTCATGCTTATTTGCTAGCTTGTGATGGAAGAAGGAAAGATGATGAAAAATGCTTCACAACTTTGCTTTGCAGTGCTCTACCTCAGAGTGAGGGACCTTACAACTGCCTGCATTCAGAAGATCCTCCAGCATAACTGGACATGAAGCATTAGACACCTCTATCAGCAAAGCCAGTAAATAAACGATACCCTTTAGGGACTGACCTTCTGAGGTGCCTAGCAGAGATGAATGGGACTGTTGGGCACCTTCCCAGTGTAAGGTAACATTTTATTCTGCTTCATGACCAAATTGAGAAATCTGCCTCTGCATGGCTCTTCAGCCACCAGTTTTTGTCTTTTATACCATGCAGAGCTTGGCTTGCCCTGAACAAAACCAGGTAATTGAGGTCAGTCTATCTCCCTGTAGATGATACTTATTACCACATTAAATATGATTTTATTCTCTTGAGCCAGTAACAAGAAATCAGAGAACCGATAGCTCAAACAAGCAGGCTAAACACAGCTATGGTCATGTTGTATATTTAAAACAATTTAGGTTTATGAATCATCAACATTCTTTACACTGCCCACTTCTCTGAAAAGGAGCTCATAATGACAGGGCTGGAGACTGTGGCTACTTTCCACTTGTAAAGCAAAACTATTCTCGCAATCATTAGCAATTGTTGCCGCAATTCTAGGGGCTAGAATAAGAGAAATAAGTATTATTCTTCACAGTGACTGGGGCTTTCATGAAAAACAAATGGTTAGCTCAACTGAATTTTCAATGCTCAAATCCCTGAAGTTAAAGCCCTAACTCAGTTTCCTGTACAATATCTTCAATGTGGGCAAAACAGAATATAGGTTTTTCAGTTCAGAGTTAAAATTTAACAGGATAATTTATTCATTGGCCAATGAAAAGTGTGATTAAAGCTATGGTTTGAACTTCTGAAATGCAAAGATACACAAAAGGGAGACCGCTTTAAGCAGTGATTGAATTTTTACTATTGCCATATTCACCTTCTTAGTTCTTTTCCATTGCTTAAACTATTTCATCATAAATCAAGTTCTCTAGGTCTGTGGTATTCTCATTGCTCTTCTGCAGACTCAATCCAGTTGATCTTTATCTTTTTTGAAGAGTAATGCTTAAAACTGGATACAATGCCCCAATCAAAGCCTGGCTTTAGCCCATGCCTTGCTGCTTGTGTCTTAAAGGTACTATCCTTATTTACGTGTCTGCCATTTTTGAGGCTGCATGGCAAGCGTCATCTCACATTCAGCTTATGATTCACTGTGGCTTTACATGCATTTCTGCAGATATGTTACTTTGTCAGCATCCATCATCTTAGATTTGTGCAGGTGTTTCAGACCCATATCTTACACTTCTCTCCATTGAGCTGCATCTCATGGTTTAGACTGTTCCTGTGAGTGTTCATGTTAACTTTGAATTTGGGTTAGAATCTGGATTGGAGTCCAAAGTGCAATCTAACACAGTATATCTGTAATTCCTTCCAGTTTAGTCTCCTTGCAGTAGCTGCATAGTAAGCACACTCTTTTTCTCATTTACTTAGATGGAAAGGCCCATTAACTCCTCAGAGATTTGTTTCAGGCTCTCGGCAGATACAAGGCAAATGCCCACCAGGCTCTCTGCCACAGTGCCCACCGATCATGTTTTCAAAGATAACTCCATAACCAGCTGACTTCTAGAACTATAAGGCTATATTCTAAGGTGAGGAGGATAAGAGAAGTCAAAACCCAGCTACAGCAGCAACATAGACTAACTAGATTATTTTAACTGCAAACACAGAACAAAAGGATACAGTGATTTTAGTAATGTAAGAATGATATTTCCGCCCTCCCCCTGCATATCCCCATCAAAACCAAGAGATAAAATTGTAGCATGTGCAGGAAAATTAATACAGAAGCAATGAGTATCAAAGAGTAACATCTGCTTTACTGCAAAACATGAGTCACAATCATGGAGGAAAATATGTGCATAAATATAGGTACCAGGAAAACATGGCAAAGAAGATTAAGGAGTATAAAATTACTATATGGGGAGGCTAGGCAAGCTTTCATTCTGTTTCATTTTCTTTCCTTAGCTCCTGAAGAGTAATAACTTGTATGAAATTTAAAGGAAACTGTCCAAAAAGTATAACAGCAAAATGTTCATTAAAACACACAGTAGTATTTCCCTCCAAACCTGATACACTTGGGATAACCTGCTATAAAAGTGATCTCAAACATATCAGACACCTCCATGTCACATTGCATAAATGATAGCAAGAATGTGAAAAATGGACAAGGATCTCAGTGTAATAATATATAGCAATTACAGGTGCTCAGAACTTAATCTGAAAGCAACTCCAAGGTTTGGTGGACTAATAAGCTAAGGCACATGATGTGCCTTACACTCACTGGAGTCACAGAGGGTTTTAAAAGTCACAATGCAGTTCTTTATAATACCTCATGGTACCCACAGCCTTAAGTTAGATGCCAAGATCCCTCCTACAGCCCATGGGAAGTCCTCAGCACCCATGAAAGGGATTTACACAATCCAGCTTGCCGAGCAAGGAGCTATGCACAGCTAACGGTCAGCTAAGCCTTGTCCTTCAGAGATAGTTATGTATGTAACTCCAGGACAGAATGAGATACCATCTTCCACTTGTGATTCCTGGTTGTAAACCTTCTCCTGTGGTTTGTTGCCTAAGCCATTATCTCCTTCTCATGACCCTCTCTCCCCTGCTGTTTCCGCCTCACCCCAAACAACCAACTAGGGAGAGCTCTAAATAGGAAATGCTGCTAGGAAACAGGAGATCTGTCTGGAAATGCTCCCCTCTCCCCTTAATTGGAGAAAGAACTCTGCATCCCACCTCTTCTCCAGCAGTCATTCTCTCAGTCTCTGCAAAAGTCTTTCCTTTTTAAGACTTACTCTACAGAAAGATTAATGAGTCAGTATCAGCCTCTCTCCCCTCCATTGAGTCCCACTGAGTATTATTTGTCCAAAATAGAACAGCCTCATGAGGAAAGATTAGAGGGATACCGGTACCCCCAAATACCCAGCAGCAGCCAAGGCACTCTTTTGGGATGCTTTGCCAGAGCCACTGTTCCTCTTTCCTTTTTAAGACTTACTCTACAGAAAGATTAATGAGTCAGTATCAGCCTCTCTCCCCTCCATTGAGTCCCACTGAGTATTATTTGTCCAAAATAGAACAGCCTCATGAGGAAAGATTAGAGGGATACCGGTACCCCCAAATACCCAGCAGCAGCCAAGGCACTCTTTTGGGATGCTTTGCCAGAGCCACTGTTCCAAATTATGTCCTTGCTTTGACTCATCAGGGCAGCTGCCCAGCAAGCCAGCCTTGGAGGCAAACTAAAGCGTTCTTGGATCCAGCTCATGCTGCAAACAGTCAAGAGCTGGTGACTTGCAAAGACATGGGCAGCAGTGGGTGGCCTAGGGAAGACAGGGAGGGAGCCACACAAGTCCCCTCCAAGACACGGGGATCTTTAAAGAAGTCACTGTAAAGGAAGGATGCCACAAG
>NW_009622273.1:0-16140 GCF_000690535.1 Cariama cristata | reverse complement strand
CTTGTTGGACCTCCTGAGGTTCACATGGGTCCATTTCTCAAGTTTGTCCAGGTCCCTCTGGATGGCATCCTGTCCCTCAGGTGTGTCAACTGCACCACTCAGCTTGGTGTCATCTGCAAACTTGCTCAGGGTGCACTCGATCCCATTGTCTATGTCATTGATGAAGGTACTCAACAATACTGGTCCCAATATGGAGCCCTGAGGGACACCACTCATCACCGATCTCCACCTGGACATTGAGCAATTGACCGCTACTCTCTGGATGCGACCATCCAACCAATTCCTCATCCACCAAGCAGTCCACCCATCAAATCCGTATATCTCCAATTTAGAGAGAAGGAATTTGAGGGGCACTGTGTCAAAGGCCTTACAGAAGTCCAAGTAGATGACATCCATCGCTCTTCCCTTGCCCACTGATGCAGTTAGTCCATCACAGAAGGCCACTAGGTTGGTCAGGTAGGACTTGCCCTTGGTGAAGCCATGCTGGCTGTCTTGAATCACTTCCCTGTCCTCCATGTGCCTTAGCATAGCTTCTAAGAGGGTCTGTTCCATGATCCTCCCAGGCACAGAGGTGAGGCTGACAGATTGGTAGTTCCCACTGTCTTTCTTTCTGTCCTTTTTAAAAATGGGTGCAATGTTTCCCTTTTTCCAGTCAGCGGGAGCTTCACCTGACTACCACGCCTTTTCTGCTGGTACCAGGGAGGTTGCTTACGCACAGCACTTGACAGAGTTTTGAAACCTCCCTTTTGTGGTGGAATTGCACTTATCCATGGCAATTTTACCCATTTCTTAATGCCAGCTTCATCTTCCCTCTCAAATAGCTCTTGTCTTTCTCTTGTGTTTATCCATTCAGTGTACTCATAGACATCAGACACCTTTTTCCCCTCAGCCTTCAGTCTAGCATGCCAAGTGGTCCAGCCTCATTTAGTCCTATCTGCATGTGAGTGGCCTTTCATGGTACCTTTCCTAACTTGAGTTAATTTTCACTTTCATGACGATACTGTAGACAGAATTGAAGAAGTGCTGTAGCCAGAGTCAGATACAATGGCACTAATAGTTCTCTCAGGAAATACATTTCCTATTGTATCCTAGGAGAGCATTTGTTTTGTTTCGTGGCTTTGTTACATTGATAGTATAACAGAGAGTTTGGCATCAGCTAACATGACTTTGTAATTTCCAAATGATCTTCTGTGAGTTTATAGGAGAAGTTCTAGTCATTTCTTACATTTACATTATTTTGCAGCTTGTATGAATTCATTTAACCAGCCTTTATTACACCTGACCTTGAGGTCGTATAATAATGTCTGCATGGTATTTCAGTCTTACTGCATTGATAGTGGCTCCTAATATTATATCATCTGTACTTTTCATTAGCAGATCTATGCTCTCAGCTGAGGTCTATAATGACCTTGTAATTTCTAGTTGTTCTCAGTAATTTCCTACTCAGTATTTCTTGCAAACACTGTGCTGAACATTTTTTTTTCGCCTCACTTCTGATATGCCTATTTCTCCCTTCTGTTTGCAAATCGATTACCTTTATGTTCCTCTGCTGATGGGCTAACGGCTGTTCAGATGTGCCCTCCAGGCAATTTCCAATGAAGGAAATAATGCTACTAGCAGAGGAGAAAAGTTGAGAAAGCAAGCAGCAGCCTGTCCTTCCCCTTTCTCCACTCAAACAACAGCCAACCAAGAAGTGCTAAAAAGTCAGAGTCGGCTTTGTGGTCACACACTCGTGTATGCTCAGATGCCTGTTTGGGGACAGAAAAGAGAGAATGACAGAAAAATAGTTCTATTGCTGAGCTGCTGCTGTGTTGTCACTGCCTTTCTGCTGTATCCCTTTCCTCCAACACTCAGTATAAGCTACACAGCTCACAAGCTGACTGAGGTGGGAACATCTTTTACTGTTAGTGTCTGTGTTTATATATTTATTTAACATGGTCTTGAGAGCTCTCCTCTGAAGATACCAGAATGCAAATTAAAAAATACCTCTTTCCTTTTCCTCACCCCTCGATTGTTAAAAAAAGCTTCCTTAGAGCAGGTTGCAGTATATGCAGCAGCTGCAGAGCACTTGGAGCCGGAAACCTCCCTTGGTTCTGATACTGAGCGTGAAGGTGGTCCTCTGGAGTCAGCAAGTCTGGAATATTCTGTCAAGAGGTCCTTTCTTATCTTACGGCCTGCCTATGGCGAGGTGATGAAGGGATTAATCTAGTTGAAGTGTATGGATACTTTAGTGTCCATATTTAAACTGTAACAGAGACTGAATTGTTAGTTCATTTTAGAGTTTGAGTGAGATCAACAAAACAAGTAAGAGAATAATTAAAAAATACACTCTCTACACCCTTGTCAAATTGCTCTGCATTTTTGCTTCTTAGTCATAGAAATACTCAGGGTGCAAGGGAAAACCTGCATACAAAGGTTGCATGTGACTTCAGAAGTCCTGTATGCAACATATGTAATGTAGCATGCTGGCATCAAAATGTATCAAATGCCTTTTCCAGGTGGAACTTAATTACTTACCAGAAGCTAGAAACAGTATTTTTTTCCCCCAACTGTTCATTGATGGAGGAACTTCTAGCAGCACAATAGCACTAACAAACAGCAGGTGAAACCAGAATTCTAACTTGGGTCCAGGTTGTTCCCTTGGAAAATGTACCAATTTTTGTATTTATAGGAAATCTTTCATCCTGAAACACTTGTAAGATCTTGCTGGGAAAATTCACATGATAAATTTAAAAGGGTTTGGTCTGTCTTCCTTAAGGATGAAATATGGTTTCTTCTTTATTAGGATGGAATCTTTTGTTGCAGGGTACTTGAGGAAACTGATGCTAACATTCATTATTTTGGTTCTATAGAAAGGGAACATCACTGATTTCAGTGGAGCTGTCACTGACTTACACGAAGGTAATGACATGAAATTCAGTCCATCTATAAATTTCAAACATGACCAATGAGCTATCACGTTGAATAGTTCAATGAAGGAACGTGGGTGATATTAGACTTCTGTAGGGAGTGCCTCTGTGAAGCATGCCTAGTGCTATTTGGGATATAATTAGTATCACTTCTGCCTGCTGCCTTGGAAGGCAGGGAGAGCACTGAGTGCAGATGTGGGCCAGATAGACGAGGCTGCCCAGGAGGGTCTCTTCTCCCTGCAAACCTAGGCCAGGCTCACTGCACCCTCGCTGAGCTTTGGTCACCTTGAAAGCACTGCTCACTGCTTCCCCAGCAGCAGGATGGCAGAGGGAGCTTACAAGGGGCTGAACTTGTAATTAGTCCATGTGAAGTGTGGCTGCCATGCAGCTGAACCAGCAGGTTCTTCCTGTTGGAGAAAAGAGGGTGTTTGTTCCCACTGCACTGGCCTGCAAAAGAGATGCACTGCTTTTCCTTAAGAGACACATCAGTTCTGTGCCAGCTCTCATACCGGTAACATGTTACTCACTGATCTTATCATTTGTCAGGACTGCATGGACCTTAAGACCATGCAGACCAGACAACTTCTTTCAAGTTATGTGAATCTTGCAGGATTCAGTTCTTACAAATTTGTATAAACAGGGATCTGATGTGGAGGAGTTGGACCAGCCGGAGTACTTACAGGGAGATGTGGAGGACTATGGGGAACCATGAAAGGGCATAACACAGGGGGCAGTTCCCATTGCTTCATCTGGGGTGTCTAACTAAAGTTGCTCCCTGTTTTACAAAAGGGAAATTCTGAGTACTCCTACCCAGGTACCTGCTGAATAACACTTGGCTCAAGGACTAGGGTATGATGTTGTGTTGGTAAAAGTTTAGGACACTGAACACTATGGAGGTATCTAACTGGTGGGCTGCAGCTATACCACAGACACTATTGCTGGAGAATTCTTGAGTATATTCTTCCATTTCATTAACTCAAGACACAGAAGAGTGATGTAACTGTTGTGATTTGCTTTAAAGGGTAGGATTATTCTAAGATGAGAGTCATTACAAGTTTTCCCTCCAGCTACTCATGTGAAGGCAGTTTGGACAAAGCTTTGAAAAATGAGAAAGCAGTGTAGCACAGAAGGAACAGAGGGAGGCTGTGTATATAAGCACTAAACAGTTCAAATTAAATTTTCAAGGAGGTTAATGCATCTAGCCAAAGTCAATCTTCTATCCTCCGTGTTTTCTTCCACTACTGATGATTAGAGAATAAAGTCAATTCAGAATTCAGGTGAGGTAAACCTTATTATATCAACTTTGTAACTAAACATGGCTTAATGGATTAAAACTGTTTTGAGGAACTAATGTGTATTTGGATGGATAATTCATACACCATAAAACTATTCATCTGCCTAACAGAATTTACAATTGATAAGGTTCAGGACCTCATTCTACTTGCATTAAATCCATTATAAAGCTGTCCTGAACTTCAATGTGAGCAGAATCAGGGCATAAGTCATGAATATTGCAGTCTAAAATGAAAGATTTTTAAAACTAGGAATGAAGCAGCACAAGGCAGGCCACTGGCAGCTGACAGCCTGTGGCCTGGCCTGGGCCATTAAACGGGCTGCTCTGCATCATTCCCATCCAAAGGTGACAGGCTTTGTGTTGGGAAAAGACACTTGCACCATTCCCTGTGACCAGCCTTTCTGATGGGTGAGCTTTCTTCTCTGAAGCATTAAAGAAACAGTTTGTGGCTTCAACTCTCAGGGGTCACAGCATTTAGCAGAAAGGTGAAACAGGTGAAAAGAGTATCTTGCTGGCTTTAAACCAGAAGAATATGCTTTGTAAAGGTTTTGTTAAAAGTAGAAGTCACAGAGATAACATTACTGTGTCTTCAGGGCTGAAATTGGTAACTTACAGCCAGTTATGAGAACTGACAGACACTTGCTGCAGAAATACCCCAGCACTTCTGTCAGGGATGCAAAGATGTGTACAAATGGAGTGAGTGTCTGCCAGAGGTGGGAGCCCTGGCACACGACCCTCCATGCTTGCATCAAAATGCCTGCAGACTTGCGCATCATCATGAGGCTGAAAAGCAAGCTGGCAAGCTGGTTGCTATTTGATTCACTTGTTTTATCTGTGAGCCAGCCCTTAGGGAAAGGAGGGAAGAAAAAGACTTCACAAACCTGGAATAAAACTTCCTCTATTTAGCAACTCTTTCTCTCCATTTCTCTAATTGTTTTATTTAAAGCCCTCCCTGGGCCAAGAATGTTTTCTAAAAATCTCAAACCACCTATCAAAATAAGATTTATCTGATGTTCAGGGCACTATCTGGGTAGGACAACGGAGAAAGTGCCAGCAGAAGCAAATGTACAGCCTTGACTTTCAGACAGCTGAAGGTAAAAAACTCCCAAGGGATTTTGTTTAAAAATATTTTCAAAAAATAATGAGAAATAGGAAAAGTGCACAGAAGGACACAGAATGCCAATTAATTCAATAGTTTTTGCAAGCTTATTTTGCAGTAAATAGCACTTGCGTGCTAAAAACTGCTCAGAAGGATTGGTTTGCTTTAATTTTAATGCATGAGGGAAAATGACTCTAAAGCTTCTCTATTTTAGAAAAGAGAATAATCCAAGAATTTATATCCCTCACCAAGGTGGATAGAGAAAGAAAAGCAATGTCGTTTTGCACATAAACAATCTGGGATCAGAGGTGCACTTAAAAGGATAGGAATACTTGGAAATGTCATCTAAAACTTAAGTAGTCATACTGTGACAAGATAAGGGTTTTTAAAAATGTTTTCGCTAAATGAGTGCTAAAAGGAGAAGTCAATTACAGCAACAGTGTAAAAGAGCAGATTGTCAAAGAATAACTTTCTAGAAAAGAGGTAACCAGACTATATGCATTTTCAGGCAGATCCCAGGGACACATCATGATAGGCTAAAGCAAATGAATCAGCTCTTAACTGTAGTGTTGGATGGTATATGGAAGCTCCATTTCTGAAATCCAGGGAAAAAAACCCACAGTGAAACGAACGCCTGCAGCACACTTCCAGAAAAATCCCTGCAAGATGGGAAAACCAGATAAACACAGAAGTTCAATGCAATACATTAGGGAAATAAGACAACTTTGTCACCATTTTTGGAGAGTTTTCTGGGAAAAAGAAAAAGCTCTGAGAAAGCTCAATGCCACCGCTGTGGGAAAGACCCAGCTTGTTCTGTTCTGCAGGAATCTCTGGAAGCTCTGGAAATGTTTCAGAGCTTCCCATCTATCTTCTGTTTTGAGACAGGGATTCCTCATGCCAGGAGGACAGGTTGTGATAGAACAGCTGTGGGCTTAGGTCCTCTCTTGTCCATGGCCTGGACTCGTGGGAGGAGGCCATAATTCGTCTTAATATCTGACCGCCCCACAGTACTACCAAGAAATAGAGACACATATCCACTTAACAAATACTTTTTGTATTAAGTAACTCTTCCACCTTTTAATCTGAATAAGTCTCTTAAATCTCTCCTGTGAATTATTTATCTTGATGCCCTTGCAGGTCAAGAAGAACTAATCTTCTACATACAGATCAGAGGTCTCAGTCCAGCTCTATATTAGAAATGTTTATAGGTATAAAGTATAACACGTTTTCCATAGCAGCCAGAGAAATTTAAATCCATATGCTACATACTTCTATAATGTCTCTGCAATCAGTTTAACCTATTTGCTAGTTGTATGTGATTTACCTCATCAGCCTCCACAGTTCTTATAGTTTTCCTCGTAGCACAGCAGATTATTAAAATTTCTTTCTGCTTACTGGCATTTTAAATCTTTTCTCCTTTATTGCAGAAGTAGCTTTAATGTTTATTATTTCACTTAGGATGGTCTTAAAAGTCCAGCAGTGATTTTACATGTAACTCTCAAAACCATCAACTGTAGCTATGTTGGCAAGTGTCACTATGCAGTCTTCTATCCATTTAGCCTAGTTTTGTTGCCCATTTTAGTTGAAAAAGGTGCTTTTGTCATGTAAGTGTAAAATAATGAGCAGAGATCAACCAAGTAGAAGAGAGTGTAAAGGCACCAATCACACTGCATACTGACCAAAGAAAAAAATTATGAACTACAAAGAAAACAAATCCTTTATGGACAATTGCACTGCACAAAAAGATGGAAAACCTGATTACAGTCCTGCTTCTTCCAGTAGAATAATAGTATCCCTGCATCTGAAAAAGGCGTGCAACTGATGTAAAACCACAGATACATCCAAAGGGGAGTCCAATATGTGTTGATAACAGAACCAAAAACAAGTCAGAGGAAGTAATATAAAGTGATTATCACATCCAGCAGATTATTTAATTTGTGTTCATTATCTATTTTTTCTGTACAAGAAGCATCAAGTCAAACACTTTAATAATAAAAAAACATTGAGTCATTCTAATTCTACAGAATACTTTCAATGAAGCTACACATTATTTAAAGCTTATGTATTACATGTAGCAATAAATTAACATTTTACCTCAAGGGAATATTTTCTTTTGCAGGCTGTTATCTTGGAGACCAGGTGAAGCCAGGCATACATATTTAAAATTATACGAAAGGGCTAGAAAGCACTGCTGTTAAATCCCTTGTAGAGCCTCACCCATTGCCATGTGCCATAGCACCCTCCTGTAGAAAAATGAGGAGGTGACAGATGAGGGCTTGGAGGTATTTTGCTCAAATTCATATTTGCTATGTTCCATATGAGTGGTCACTGTGTGCATCCAGTTCCTTCCTCTTGGCTGAAGAAAGCCACTCCAAAATGATACTGTAGAGCTGCAAATTCTCAGAAGTGTGTCCCATGGGCTGAGGAGTGGGAAACATGAGTGGAAACATTTTGGAAAGGAGGGTAATTTGGCCAGGAGGAGGAGGCATGACAAAGCCACATTTTAGTCCCTCATTGGAAATTAGCTCTTGGTGTTAAAATTTTCAGGCATATTTTTCAGACCTCAGAGACAATTAAAAAATATTTCTATTTATATTTCCCGAGGAAAAGTCATGGTCTTTTATGTTCAAACATTCTGGTTTTTGATGGGCTCCTAACTACCGTAATGTTCAGCCCATCATTGATTTTGTGACTGCATGACCCACATTTGTATTGTCATAATCCTACAGAAATTTTGGAAATGAACCAATTTTCACTTGCTTTCTTTTCTATTTCTGGGCTACCAATCTAGAGCCAAGACAGTAAATTTATCTATAGAGTACCATGCAAGGGAATCTGTTGAAATTTATGCAAGAAGAGTGACAATCAATACTGCAGTCATCAGCTTTCCACCCATCAATGATGCTCACATGTAATATATGGTGTCCTCTTTCGGAATGAGCAAACCTGCTTATTTGTGGGAGGAAGATTCAGTACAGTGATACCGCTACCTGTATTTTCAGGCTTGTGTAATCTGTATAGAAGTCCTTGCTCCACCCCTTGCCTTGATTTCCTGTTAAAGTATGCTAATTGCCTGTTTCTATGGGCTAGTTAGAAGTTAGTTATTGTATTCAAATGGCAAGATCCTATTGAAAATAGTTTCAAGAGTTTAAGGCAGAGCAGGACTGCAGGATGCTGCTCTGGGACGCCTGACTCTGCTGTCTGTAGGCCAATAACCACACAAGCAGTATATCATCGATTTTTTTTTTTTCCATATAAGTGAGGTAACGAGTTGCATAACTCTGCACACACACTCCTGAAGGAGCGTGCCTTTAAACATGATCCCTTAAAGGATGAAACAAGCCCATTTTGAATAGCAATTACAAAGAAAAAATATTTAGTAGAAGAGAGAGCCCTTTCTATCATGGAAAACTTCCATTTGCCTCCTAATAAGAAACAAGGAAATACTTTTTCTGGGAATAATTTGTCTGACAAGAAAGGATCATTTCCTGGCTACAAAAAGCTATGCTACAAGCTCTGATGCCTCTTTCTCTTATTAATTGATGGCATTCTAGATTACTTGGATTTTTGTTTTTAAGTCACTGTGACTCATTTTCTGTGGGAACAGGATGATCAGAGTTATATTGCTAACTGTGAAGCTAATAGATATTTGCTGTGAAACTTGTGAAGTTTTGAAACATGCTCAACATTGGACACAGGTATGAAAGTTGTAACATGGTATCTCTTACTGTACTGTGTTAAAGAGGTCAGTAAGGTTTCTGTAATGAAACACTGAGGCCTAAATTTCTGCAGTTTCACAGCAAATGACCACTATTGAAGTTTTTTTAACCTTCCAGTAAAAAGAGGAAAAAATAAAGAGAAAAAAAAATATCTGCATTCCAGTGCAAAATTTTCAGCAGGTCTTTCTATTTAACAATGCCCTTATTTTCTTTTCCTTTAGCTGTAAACAGTTTTAATATGGAAAGCAAACCATCCATTTGACAGGATTTTATACAGTATTAAAATAAAAATAACTAGGCTTTTGGGCAAAAAAGGAAAAGTTGACTGAAGTGAACTGCATCATTGAAAACAACAAGAAAACCACCTGCAAAGTGAAGAGAAAAGATACCTTTATCAGCAGGCTTTCTCAGATCAGTTCTGCGGCAATCAAAAGTATTTTCCTCCTTGGTTGCCTCCCCTGTCCCTCTGTCTAAGGCAGGAGATGTGTGCTGGCACCTTACCCCCTCCCTAAATCACAGTCCTGTGTTCCAGCTCTGGCACATTTTTATCATCAGTTTAAGCTAACAAGGCAGGCTAAGATATGTATATACATTTCTTCAATTGTCCCTGCTATGTGGGAAGTAACCTCTGGTAATGGTGTAAGGATGAGCAATCAGGGGTGGCAGTCTCTTAAATCTTGATAGCAAGCATAGCTAAGGCTTGTCTTTCAGTGTCCCACTAGCAGCAATGCTGCTGGAGAAAAACTAGCACAACGTGCAAACCGAGCTACTAAAAGATTTGTCAAACCCTTTTCAATATCAGGCGGCTTAAAGGATTGCTTTTTGTCTTTCTGGTCAGCAACTCCCAGCAGTGCTGCAGAGCACGCAGTGCTCTCAGAGCAAGGCTCTTATTAAACAACAGGAGAGAAGCAATAAAAAGTGGGAAAATAAAAAAAATGGGGAATAAAAGTCCCACATTTGAAATATTATTTATGTTGGCTTCAGGAGTGGGAGGAATATTATGTGGAGCCTACTTTCTGGTTTGGTTTAGTCAAGATCATGAGGGTGCAGGTCTTGCGGCGTTGAATAGATTTCAGTATCCTATAAGACAATGGGATTGAGAAAGCTTGCTCCGTCCTGCTCTCCCTTCTTCCAGATACTGAAGTTAAGCTCTGGACTGTGGTAGCAATCAGTCATACTCATAATTTTGTTTGCCACTTAGACCCATTTGCAGACAGACTACCGGGGTCTTTTGCTTTAGGGTCCCACAGCTGGCCTTGCAAAATGAACAGGATGTTAACACCGTCTGTGGACTACAGAAATTCATGTTATTGTCTGGACCAAGTCAGCTTTTCTGCCTAATTTGCTGACCAGCCTAAGCCAGTTTGTATTTTAAAGTACACTGCATTTTTGCTATTTGAACAATTCATGCACCACTGTGAATAAACCAAAGCTGAGCAAGTTTGGAAGACAAATTATTTAAGTATTTGCCTAAATCACACATTCATGAGACCAGAGAGTTACAAAAACCTACCCAAGGAGAAAAATGTAATATTTCTTGTTAGAAATGCGATTTTGGGCTGTTACTAAAGGCTAGAAAGACCACATCAGGACACTGCAGGTTTGAACTGTAAATTAATTTAATTAATTTTAAATTAAATTAATTAATTTTAGTTGTGATCTGCAAATGATAGCTTTATGTAGGAATAACATCATGTGTAGCCTCAGGGCATTCAGACCAACTGGTTGGACTGTGGCCTTTATTTTTTTAAGGTAAGGGTTTCCCAGTAGGAACATGTTGTATTACCAGAAGTGCATAAGATATTTCAAACTCCATGGGAACCAACTCAGAGAGATCAGTAATGGTAACAATCAACACCTTTGTTGCTGCTGGTAGCACCATTGCTACACTAAGAAGAAGTTAAGAAAATATGAGTCTCATCTATAATGAAAATACTGTCACTGTAATTACCACTTGCATAAAGACCCTGATCTTATAATGTGATGGTCAAGTACAAAACACAGGCTTTCATATGATGTCCAACTGCATTAAGTACAAAAGTGGTTTCCAAATATGTTACAATAATTTCATTTAGAAGAAAACTTCCTTTAGCATCTCTTTGGTAAATCACCCTTCAGAACCTGCATTCCTTCTTACTGGCAAAGGAAAAACATGTCTCTTCTACCCTGAAAAGGGAATTAACACCGTAAATCATCTACCCTCTGTCCACAGTCCATTAACCCTTTCCAGAGCTCAAAGACCATATGTCAACAGCTAGTAGCCAATTATTATTACCCAATGTTGCTTTCAAAAGAATCAGGAAATAAATAACAGTACTAGTACCATCTACTTCCCTATCATTTGTACTGAAAATAAGTAACAGCTCTGCAGTTCTACTATTTTTAATGTCTTTGGAACAACTAGGCACTGTCTTCTTTAACTTAAATTTTTGTATGAAAAGAAAAGTTTTATTTTGAGTGTTCATCTAGTAACCAGAACTGCTTTAGTTCTACTGTCCTGTAGTATTCAGGCTTTTCCCCCACTTTTTAATCAGATGTTTTGAAGATATTAAAATAATTCTCTGATTCCCCAATCTCACTAATTTTGTGTAGTATGATAGGAAAGTTGAGGCTCTGAAAATCCCTCTGCCTAGATTTTCTTACTCCATTTTGCCTATTCCTGGTTTCAGTTACTGATCCAGGAGTTTGGCTGGAGAGTTTCCTTCAGTGATCATCTGTCTTTCCTACAGCCTTGGCCAGTTCCAGTTCTAAAGTAGCAACATCTCACTAATTTGTGCCCTCTATCTGCTTTATCTACGAAGAAGACTTAACAGAAGTGTAGCTGAGATGGCATCGGTATATTTGATAAAAACAATTATGTAACACTAGGGAATATTTATTATTCTGTTGCAATATATTATAGCTCAAAGTTAACTATGCCTGTCTAATTTATGGACACTGTACACTCTCATGCAGTATCCTTGTCATTGTACTGTCTTGTAACTACTTACAGTGCGTTTTCTGGTCAGTCAGTCAAACGTTGTTTTTTTCAGAGTAACTTGTTAAACTATGGCCTTAAAGCAAGGATGTTGAAAGCAAGGGATTTCATACTACCAGCAGGATATGACCTGGTGAATGAACAGGCACTACCACTACTAGAGGTCTCCAGTTTTCTTCTGCAGCATTGCAGGTGTTGAGTCAGCTTGTGGAGGTACACTTCATGTTATGCACCAAGGAGGAGAAGGGCTCTAGTTGGGGAGTACCAGGCGGGTAAACCAGAAGGCAGAAGTCAACCCCCACTGGGTGCCCTTCAAGGACAGTATAAAGTTGTCCCAGCACTGGCCCTTGGCTACAGTGAGCCTTCTTTGCTGGCTGAGAGCCCTCTCAAACTCAGCCTCTGGACACAAAAGAGCACAATCTTCCACTGTGCTCCTGCTCCAACTCATATGAGCAAGCAAAAACACACACTAGACAGCTGTTGCTCAGCAAAGTTGTCAAGAGGTAGGTTCTCCTACTCATTCATGACAGTCAGGTGCTCTGTTGGAAATCCTCTGTTCTTCTCAATGCCCCCCCCCCCCCCTTCTTTTGATTAGCTACTTCTCGTCATTGCACCTGTTACCTGTGAGAAGGTATGTCTGTTTATTAGGAGGCTCAGGGGAAGAGAGAGGCTATTCTCCTTACTAGCTTGCCTTTTTCGGACGATGGCCACAGGTGGGGTGGCTCCCGCCAGGCTCCACAGTTCTCCCCAAGGTAGGCAGAGTGAGCCTGCTTTCTATCTTATTTTTCTAAGGCAAGCTATTAACCTTTTTTACTCTTATTCATCTATGATGTCATAGTCCTGAACAAGATAATAGGAGGCTTGTTTCTCAATATGCTTATTTTTCATCAATTGTTAGGTCCTTTTTAGGCAAATGGTACCATTACATATGGAAATCCTTCACAAACCCCAAAATTCGATCTAACATGTAAACAAAGAAAAAGAAAAAAGGTGAGAGGGAAGGAAAGGATCCTCTTCAGTAAGTTAGTCTTGTTAACCAATTGTTATTCTTGTGAATAACAGTAATTATTTTGTTATGGATGCAGATAGTGTTCTCCTTTGTGGAAAAGGAAAGGGTCATCTCTAAGCCAAAGTCTCGAGCCTCTACTGTACACAGGGTCTTGCCTGTAAAACAGTCTGTGTGATTCGTGTTTTCTCTGTCTGTGAATCAACATACCCTCTTTGATTAATAATAGACCTTTTATGTCTCAAACAGCACTTTCTATAAAGAGTAGCACCATTGAGTTATGTCTTAGAGCATATATTAATTTGCTTACCAATATTAGTATATTATCTTCTAGTTAGCTCCTTTGGAGCCAGTATTACAAATGCTACATGGATAATTGTTCAAGTATTTGCTTTCACCCTCTCTCTCTCCCCATTACCATGTTCTTATTCACGATGTAATAAAAGGTAATGGCATAAATCTTGAGGAATTATTTTTACTGAGGGGTTTTTCTCTTTACTTGGTATTTTTAAATGGCTTGCCCACCTGCCTTCACTTATGCATCGTCACTTTGGCTGATTATTTCATATAATGTACTACATTTAGAAAAACTCCCCTGTAACTATGGTAACTGTTTTTACTTTGGCACAGTTGAGCATGTGGGTTCATTTTAATTTAGCTGAAAAAAAATAGAGAAGGGTTCTTGTAAGCTCCTGAAATCATTTGGGTTATTATTGGCTTTCATTTCAGGTTCAACAGAGATAGAATTGCTTATAGCCTCTCTCTTTCGTGCGTTCAATGATTTGTTTTTTTTTTTTTACTTCGTAGGTGTGGGCTGTAAAGGATTTATATAAATGTTTTGGAAGTTTTTCCATGGGCAGCTTGCCTTCCTGAAGATAAAAATCTGTGTGTGATAAGATTTGCTTAACCAAGAGCAACACCGCAACATTCTTGTCTTCTCTATTATACCAGAGGGAATGTGGCCCCCTGTAATCCATTTTCCCTTGTAGCCTGTGGTGGCTTGACCCAAAATCTTTGCAAGCCAGGTAGGATTGGGCTGTAATAATCCAAAGAGTCAAGAGGGCCAGAGGGAGGAGAATTACTGGTCTCACTTACCTGTCCCTTTAGCTTTATGGAGACTTTGAAGACTATTTCCTGATGTCCAGCTGTGCAAAACGTTTTCTAGGACAGGCATAACTGCAGATGTCTCTGTGTTGTGGATACTAGGGTGGTTCAGCCATCCTAGTGATCAGAGAGAGAATAGAAAATACGTCTTTCCTTCTGAGACTCTTCATTCAGCATGCAGCCTGGAACTGACATGAGCTCATTCTGATCCAAAGTTCAGAAAAACTCTGGGGAAGAGAGAGAAAACTGAACCCTGAAGATCATCTTTGATGCAGAATAGTAAGAACCATCACCTGGTGACATCCTCCGGAGACCTGCATGCACGTCTAGTGACTAGCTCTCACTCAGGATGAAGCTCAGGACTCCAAGGGACAGCTCACAATCACAAATTTTTATTTTCCTGTGATTCAGAAGTCACAGTACAAGCTAAACCTCATCCAGTTGACCACAGCCTGCCAGCTGGGATGGTAACTAGAACAAAGTAATCTGAAATACTCCATGCTCGTGGTGAGCCCAGTGCATGTGATCTGATAGTCTCCCTCATCAAAGCAATCAGGCTTGAGTTCCCATGGGTTTCTCCTCAGTAATTATGAGATACAATGTTGGTATCATTACCATAATTAGCTGAATAACATTTGGGAAATCTGTCAATATTTCTTGCTCGTCAGTTGACAAAGCATGTGTAGTGATTTGATTGCTTCTGCAGATGGTTGTATAGCACATTTTACAAAAGTTCTAGTTTGTTGGGAATTTTTTGTCTGTCAGAGCATTATTTATTCTGTCAGTCTTTTCAGTGTTTAAATGAATCTAATTATTATTCCAAGAGTTAATAACAGTATCTGTTCCTTGCTGTCTGTTGCAAAGGACAGTGCTGCATATCAACCTCCATGCTACCTAATGTTGAACTTTTTACAACAATAGGAGTTTTACTGTAGAGAAAAATGCACTCCCCTGCCAAAAGATGATATCTCAAGACAGCCTGAGCTGGTTTTGCCGCATGCTGTGGTTAGCAGTGACCAGTTTCGGCCTCTAATCAGTAGTCTCTAATTTCTGCTAATGTCTCATTGCCTGTGGTGCCTGTAAAGCACCAACTGCCTGAGAGAAGTCCTCCCTCTGCCTTCTTACCTTTGTATACTTCAAATAACTGCTGCCTTGCAAAGGGCTGGGGAGAAGTCAACAACTCTTCACTCAGTTGTGACTACTTTGCTTCTGCTGAGTGACAAGTGATTGATTTGCTTCATCTCCCACTCAAAGGCAGCCACAGATTTTTATTCATATTGTACAAAGGGAAAAGAAGAGTGAAAAGTGTTGTAAGAGAGGCAAATCTGAGAGCAGATGTCATTCTGCGTAGTTTGTCATTCGAATTGGTTGCTGCTTTTAATGAGGATGTCTAAGGAACTACAGGGAATGCAGCCCATAGTGTTAGCTACAGACTTTTGTTGTCTTGTTGTCAGATGTTTATTTTCAGTGCTGAAATATGTATTCATGCTCTTTGATAAATAACTGTAATTCCATTGAAAGGATTCATAGATCAATTTATATTCAATATATATATTGATCTCTCTCTATATATATCTCAATATATATATATTATGGTTATTAGATTCACTCGTTAGCACAGAAGGACAAGGGAGTTGTCAACACACTTAAGAGAATGGAACCTTCCTGAAAGTGGAGAGGCATTACAACAATTTCTCTTTATCAAAAAGTACAGGTTGATGATGAAGACAATATTACAACTGTTGCATGTGCTACAAAATGTGGTTTTTTGAAGCTGTACTTTGCTCATTTTAATAACATACTGCATATTTTTTTTTTTGGTATTATCCCTTAATTGAACAGTTGAGTAAAGTATTGCTCTTAGGAATATACAGAACAACGAGGGACAATTTTTGTCTGGATCTAAAAAGACAGAGAAATGTCATAACAGATTAGACTACTGCTTAAAAAGTTTGTTATTGTACTTTATCAGAGACTGATGTTGCCCATAAAACTAACAGCGACTTTTGGTCCTGTTGTGGTTTAACCCCAG
>NW_009622272.1:311-617 GCF_000690535.1 Cariama cristata | reverse complement strand
CCCTCGATTATTTCTCTCACTTCAGCATTTGCAGTATTTCCCTGCAGAGAACTTTTTGCTTTGTTTTGTTTCGACACAGTGTTTATGCATCAGACACAGACTATTTCATTCTAACAAATTTATTTTCTCAATCAGCTCTTACGGAATCACTACTCAAATTAAATTACAATCAAATTATCACATCAAAAGATACCCTTATTACCTAACAACTGTCCATATTTTCATTTCATTTTGATTTGTGCTCGTCTGAAAAAAACACGTAATACAAGATCTGGGGAAAAAATAAATTACCGTTTTGCAGCAGTT
>NW_009622272.1:0-253 GCF_000690535.1 Cariama cristata | reverse complement strand
AATTTTTTTTTTTTTTTTTTTAGATCAACAACGGATCTAACAATTCTATATTGCCGTCTTTTTGAAAAGTCTGTTTATTAAAACCTACCAAAAACACTGCTTGGAAATGGCAGTATTATATAATCACATCCACAGCACCCATTCAATCAAAGTTGGCAACGGATTTAGGAGAGGAGAAGTTCAGATAAGTGCAGCTGCAGATGCTCAGTCCTTCTAAATCCCTTTATCTGAATCAGTCCAGAAATAAAAAATA
>NW_009622271.1:2618-10111 GCF_000690535.1 Cariama cristata | reverse complement strand
CGTCAAACGTGAAGAAGAGGAGAGAATGAAGAGGAAGAACGAAGCGCCTCTGATCTTACCCCCGGACCACGCGGTCCGCTGGCTGTTCCAGAGGTTCAGGCAGCAGAAGGAAGCGCGGCTCGCAGCAGAGAGGGGCAGAGATCTGGATGACCTGGACGTGGAGAAGGGCAATATTTTAGGGGAGCACTCCTCCGCCCGCGCGGTGGTCAAAGCCAGCGTTGTGACTGTACGGGAGAGTCCGGCGACCCCTGTGTCGTACCAGTCTGCTTCAACCTCTGGGGCCTCTGACCAGGCAAAGCTGCAGGCCCCAACATCGGACTATGCAGGATGTAAAGTGTCAGGGGACTACCCCCGACGAAAAGGCTGGGCCAAGTTCAAAGACACCTGTGGGAAAGGTGAAGACTGGAACAAGGTCTCTAAAGCAGAATCCATGGAGACTTTACCAGAGAGAACTAAAGCTTTGGGAGAAGCTACCCTGAAGAAGACAGACTCTTGTGATGGTGGCATTACAAAAAGTGACTTGCGCTTGGATAACGTTGGGGAGACAAGAAGCCCGCAGGACCGCAGCCCGGTCCTCACCGAGGTCAAGCATTCCTTTTATCCCATCCCAGAACAGACTCTTCAGGCCACCATGCTAGAAGTGAAACATGAGTTGAAAGAGGACATCAAGGCTTTAAACACAAAAATGACCAATATAGAAAAACAGCTCGCTGAGATACTTAGGATATTAACGTCAAGAAGTTCCGAGTCACCCGAGGAGTTGTGGCCACCATGCTAGAAGTGAAACATGAGTTGAAAGAGGACATCAAGGCTTTAAACACAAAAATGACCAATATAGAAAAACAGCTCGCTGAGATACTTAGGATATTAACGTCAAGAAGAAGTTCCCAGTCACCACAGGAGTTGTTTGAAATATCAAGGCCCCAGTCTCCAGAATCAGAAAAAGACATGTTTGGAGCTGGCTGAGGTCTTTCTTTTTAAAAACAAACAAACCAACAAACAAAGAAACAGCCCCCCTAACATTTTGAATTTAATCTTTCTTGAAAACAAGTGAGGGACCAGTTCACAAAGCATGTTCCCTGTGTCTAAAAAGGTACAGTAACAGGAATTGCAACCTCATGTCAAGATGGCGGCTGACTCTGAAGCCTCTTTGACAGCAAGGGTACAGTTTCTAAAGTTTTTCTTTTCTGCTTTGGTGCCCATTCCCTCCCGCTCCCCCTGTCTCCCTCGGGATGTTGGAATAACAATTCTGACAGCAGCAGCCGTCCGTGTGAGCCCCAGGTGACCTCTGAGGGTTTTGGAGCATGCCTCATGTCATTAGCTCGGGTTTTGCCTATATGAATAAGCACTTGCCAGGGTGCTTGTGTTTTCAGAGTTCGATGGGGTTTTTTTTTTTGCTGCTGCTGTCACTGTCTCAGTCACCTGTACAGCATGTTAAATGTCACAGTATATTTTCATATATCTATAATAATGCAAAGAGCAGTAGGAGATGTGTATTTCATTTCAGTAGAATGTGTGCTACTCGGTCCTGAAGTTATTTTTGGGTAGTCAAGGAAGGGCTAAAAAGATGAAAAAAATTGTACAAACCGACATATTGCTAAAGCAATTACATTTAACAACATCCTCAACAATAGCCACAGTATTTCAGGTCTGTTAATAAATGGTATCTTCCGCATTCTCTTTCACTGAGTCGAGGATACTGATTTTCAAAAACTTAACTTCTGTCTCCGATGTCTTTGAATATTTGTTACTTTTGCTTTTAACGCCAGTCACTGGAGGACAGAGGGTTGGGTGTGCAGCGTACCTGAGCACAGCCCACTGCACAACGTGTTGTGAACATCAATAACAGGTCCTGCAGATTTGCCTCCTCATGAAAATATACTGTGGCATTTATGTCCTGGTTTTGCTATGAATCTGCTCTTTTAATGCTTGTTAAATTATTATCCAGAACTTTCTGTTGATAATGTTCATTATAGCCAAAGGCTTTCACAGAACTGTTAAAGATTTTAGGTTGTGGCATTTTCCTCCACATCCAGATGTATTGTTCCTGATCAAATCTAGCTAGTAAACAAATGGATAGTAGAGGCAGAAATACAGTGCTTACTGTATAGAAATGCTATTGTAGCAAGGAAACAAAAAGATCTGCTTCTTAAAGAAGGAGATGTTTCCAAATCTTATATTTTCATAACTGTTTTTGGAGGAAGATTGAAGCACTTTACCAAAACTACTCTTCATTATTCATTAGATAGGGTAGCATAGCAGGTATCATGGCTTGGGTTATCACCTTGGGATATAGGTGTATATTCACGGTATATTCTCTCCACTGATCCAGTATGTTCACTATTTAACAGTAGGTTAGACTCAGAAGCATGGTGCAACACTTCTTTGGGTTTTCATTTTTAATGGCAATAGGTCTTAACACAGAGTGAGGGTAGTCAATTGTCATTCTTTTTCCATGGTACTAGGTCATTTACAAAAAACACATGATTTTGGGGGGAAGATTTTTGTTCATATTAAGTAAGGAAAAGGCAAGGAAAACAACCCATTTGAAAGGATCTCTGCTGGCCTGATGCTTGCACGGTGCAATGCAGAACTGCGTCAGACATCCCTGGGGAAGCATGGGGTGCACCGATGAACTGGCACGGTGGTGAGGCCATGCTGTGCAGAGCTACCAGCTCAGGTCTTGAAGTCAGTCTGTTTGTTTGTATCTGTTCCTGCGCTAACTGCCCTTGCTCCTAAAGATGCTGAGTATTCCGAGCGCAGCACCACCATTTGCAGGTCCAGAGACAGCTGGTTTAGGATTGGCTTTAAAGGGTCTTACACCTTGGTTCAATATGGAAGTGCCCACGGATTGTGAATTCTTACCCAAGGACTGAAATATTCCTGAGAAACAGCTATTGGGATCAAATCTGTAGGTTAGCTTTTCCAGCCTACAAGAAAAGGCGTAAGGAAATGATGTGCTCTGAAACCAAGGTGCCATTTCCTTAATTTATTTCTGGTTCAATGTTCAGTTTTTTCCAGTGGTAACTAGTGGCTTTTACAGTTACACGCTGCAGACATGCAGTACCAAGGAAGGCTCTCTTTGACCAAAGTCATGCTCTGTGTTTGGTGCTTTAATCCCTGTAAGTGGCAACAGTTACCTGTAATAGCTATGGCATGATTGCCATAAGAAATCCATACATTAACAGTTTCAGTTAGAAACTGTTGGATGATTTGTTTCTTTCTAGTCTCCTCAGTCAATAAATTCATTGGATAATGAAATTATGCCTAAGTAGACCACAGGTGTACTGATATACGAGGATTTATAATTGATGCCCAAAAGCTCCAGCAAGTTTTTAGAGATTGGCTTGGATCCAGTTTCCTAATCCAAGCAAATTCCTCATCAGCATTATGTTCCTGACACTAGGTTTTCTTCGTAAAATTTTTGAAAGGCTGAAAATCTTGCTGAACTTAGCAAGCAATTTATGAAAGTGTCACCTATTTACCTGCAGTTGGATAAGCACGGAAAATAGCTTATCCCAGATGGATAAGGGAGGAAATGTTTATAACCTCCAAAGTATGTGCCTAGTATCTCCAGAATTGCAGTGCAGAGGTAGAATTAAACGTGCAGTTGCCGGTTACCTGGCCCTTTGTTGCCGATACTGAGTTGATGTTTCTCAGTGGTATTTTTGTGTGCCCTCAGGGATATGTTAAAGGTTATTCTGGCGTTGCCGATTGCCCAGGTCTGGAGTCACAGCAGGGTCAGCCCTAGAAGTCCCGTAACTCGCCACACCTGCGAGTAAAGGAAGACAAGTCCCCGCTTGCAGGGGGTACTTCTGGTGTAGCCTGGTGTTCAGTACGAGTCTGTGCTCCTGCACGCCCTGTGTGACAGTGGGTGGGTGCAGCACACAGCCCTTTTCTAAGGCTTTTATGAGGCTCTTATAATGGCCAATAAAGCCATTCATAATCCATTGTAAAGCCTTCAAAGATTGTATTATACTCCTGAATTACGCTTAAAATTTAATGTCTTTGAAGATTATGGCCAAATTTCATTTTGTTATGGTCATGAAACTCCAGAGAAACTCTGCTCCTTACAATGACACCTTCAGGGCATCTGCTCCAGGTCAGCACTGACAGCGGTCAATGTCATTCAGATTTGTACAGCTGTAACTGATATTAGACCCATTTTATTATGATATTATGAACTGGCAGGCACTAAAACTAGTTGTAGGAGACCACATCATTCCTGTATATGTTGTAAGAGAATTTGAAAAAAATATACTGTCTACGATGAGCTTTGGTCTTTGGATTCCCTGGAATACTGAGAGATTAAAATGAGCAAAATCGTGCCCGCTATGGGACTAGTCAGTCCTTTGAACCTCGGACTAATTTGGACCTGTGCTGTGGTGCCCAGGCTCTGCTGATGCAGCACTTCTCCTTTAGGGAGTGGTTGAAAGCACCTGTGTTACACATCTGTCTTTCTCCATTGAGCCTTACACTTAGATGCCTACGGCTGGACGGTGTGCGTACCCACCATAATTGTTACTTGTTCTGTCATTTTATTTGTCAGTTTTTCCTTTTTCTTTTGTTTCTCTCTACATGTTGTCTAAGCCTTTTCACTTAAAATATTTTCCAGCTTAGAAATGAATGATTTCTGAACATGAGACTCTGCCCCTTAACAAGCAAATGCTTGTACATGCTATAAGAAAAACCAAAAAGCCTCAGTTTTAACTGTGTTCTGGCATAGTGCTTCTGCTATTTAACTACCTGCTAAAAAACCTGCATTAATCTAAACCGGTGTGTTCCATTTTTACTATACGATGGAATTAGATTTCAGTCAAAAGAAGGTAGTTGAGATAAAGAGCTGGGTTATGATTTGGTAAAATGGGAACTTCTAAAAGTTCATGCTTAAACTGTTACAAAGAATACCAATATGCAGCACAGGAGTAAAAAAGGAAAACCCAACCCCAATGCCTACCGTGTTCAGATACATTTACTTCTGTCTGGTATTACATGTATACTTTTAAAAACACCATTCTTGCTTTAAATCTCTTTCACAGTGCTGCCCTGAATCCCAGCGAACACCCTGTTTAACAGCTTCGAAGGTGATGTTCTGTTTCTACAGTACTTCACTTTAATGAACTGAACAAGATATTGACTGTGAATATCTGGTGATATATCTCAATCTCTCTTAATCAGTCTGTGAAAGAACTTAATACATAATTTGTCTTTACTATATAAACAACGTGTATGAGTACACTTGTGCAGATGTGTGTACATACACACATATATATAATATCTATGTATAGCTAAGTCTATGGATTGCGTTTCTGTTAAGTAAAAGCACATCCCTCATTTAATGATTCCAGTTCAAGAAGGGAGCTTAAATCTTCCTGGTAGACATCCACTGAATGTCCTAGTTAGTATCTTGTTAACTGTTGAACTTTTAAGGCCATGACTTTTGGTTTCTCTAGTTGGCCTCAACTTTGTACTGTTAGTCTGGTGGATATTGTGACTGAGAGAAGATCTGGCAAACGTTATGATAGTCAGGAAACAGAAATATGTGTGAAATTGGAAAAATGCTGTATTACAGTCGGTGGGAATAAGGCTCCTAAGCCACTATTTGTTGCTCGTAGTATCTCTGAAGCTAAGCTGCCCTGGTAGTGCTTCTTGTGGCTTCTCCTGCATGAGAGATGGTGGAATAAATTGATTTCTTTTTCCTGGTACCAGGGGCTGTCTCAAAGGTGCTGAGCCTATCCTGCTCATGGGCAGCATAACACATGGTTGCTGCACCTCTGCTTTCTCATCCTGGTGTTAGGGGGCGAAAAGCATCCTCTGCTGAATTCTTCGTTTCCACGTAGTCTGCTGTGGGTGTTCTGGCAATACCAAAGTCCGTGTTCCAGCTGCACTTCTGATTCATTAAGACAAACATTTTAGAGAGAGTCCTGTGCAAGGGAAGCTGCAGAAATTTGAGGTGAGGCACAGTAGGGTACTGTATCCTCCAACCTGACGTAGTTTTGACCACATTGTTGTGGCAAACATTGATTCAATTAAATAAAAATAAAGCTTTTTGCAATAAGATAGATCCAACATTTAGCCTTAAGACCCTTTCATAAGTGATATAATTCAAACTGTGACTCCATTCTCCTTCCTTCTTAATGTTCTGTAGTATTTACTGTGTTGCCTAAAGATGAAGCACTTTGATTAGCTTTCTAAATCTAATGGAAATCACTTGCTGGCAATGACATTTCTTTCTCCACTTATTGCCTTCTTATTAGGATAATGAATTACTCCAATAGCCCTCTCCCCTCACAAAACAAAGAGACGTAACTATTGTCTAAACACTTTTGTATATCAGGGAGCCACCCTGTCATATCGCAAAAGTGTTTGTTTCAAAGATTTTTTTTTACAGTCCGACAAAGCTAATGTGAATTTACCTGCCACTGTAATTTCTTTCAAGCTGATTGTTGAGTGTTGTGTAAACATATTTGATATGTAATCCCAGAACATCTCTGTAACTGGATCTAAATGCCTAATGTTAACAAAACAGTTCGAGGTTTTCATTAACTGTTCTGAAAGGCTCATGTTTTTTTTTTTCTTCTTCCCACTGAATCTGTGACCACTAACATAGAAAAAGAATCATTTTAGCTGTAGATGAAAGAAGTTCAATAATCTTGTATCAGGATGAACTGCTATATAAAGAAATACCAAGTTTTCTAATGAATCTGTTATATTATTGTACGACATACAATCAATATTTGTACATCTGTTGGCGACCTCTCTGCGTTTCAATATTTAGCCACCACTGCATGGACACTTTATTGATACGCAGTTAATGCAGTTGCTTTGGCGCTTTTCAATGTACTTCACTTGTTTTTATCCTTTCAGCAATCCACCAAATACTCTTGGTTCTTTTTTCTTTGCATTTGTCACTTTGTTCAATGAAGCATGACTAGAAAAAAGAGAACGAGTAGATACTATTTTTGTAGTCAGCAAAGCAGCTGCCAATAGATAGACTGTGTGTGTATGTATGTATGTATGTATACGCACTGTCTGGGAATGTTTCAGTAAATGCAGCCACTTACATTAACGACATCCCTATTCAACATTTTTAAACAAGCACAAATGATATTTGTAAAAAAAAAAAAAAAGTTTAATTTTATTTATTATAGTAATAAACTATTTTATACATTACAGTTGCTTTGGTGTGCTTTTCTATCTGTTGAATATGTGCTTATAAGAAAGAGCAACATGAGAGTTTTAAGTTAGTCTCTAGAACTTCTGGCTAGCCATTTTGTTGCTGTTGGTTTGTATCACGAGTGTTATCAGTAGAGAAGTTTGTTATTACTGTTTTGGTTGTAAACAATTCAGGTCGGTTCCTCAGATTCCTGTCTGCTGTGTATCAGGACAATTGGGATTTACACTTCCAGGGTCACAGTGAACTGAACTCAGGTGTTCTGTAAAGTGAACACCCTGGCACCCGGGGCAGCGCCCTGCACTTCGGACTCGGCTGG
>NW_009622271.1:934-2587 GCF_000690535.1 Cariama cristata | reverse complement strand
TCTGAGCAGGACCGAGGTCCCCAGGACTGGCTGTGACCTGTCTGAAATGATCGTTCGATACCCCGAGGGGACACGTGCCTGTAGTCGGTCTGTGTTTTAGACTGTGTTCACTACTGCAGTATCTGAGAACTATTACAAAACTTCTGGAAACCAGAGTACTAGAGACCAAAGAGGCTTCTGCTGCCCTGTCATCACTGCAGAAGAAGGTGACCTTACCACAGACTTACCTGAAGACAAAAACAACTGGACTGAAGCCCCTCGTAGTGTGTCGCCTGCCAGTGGCACTACTGCAACAAGCAACAATGGATATTATTTTGTTGGCTACCTCAGCAAAGAAATTGATAACCAAAGGTGACGGGAACGGGAGATCCCTCCAGGTCGCGACAGGAATACGTGACAGGATCACGTGCAGCAGCCGTTCCTGCAGGCCAGAAGCCACTCTGGATGTGTATACAAAGTTTTAGTCTTCAGGATGTCAGCCTGGATCCCGTGAGCTTCACACCCATTTTTTGTGGTTCATTCTCCATCCTCTCGCTTGAGGGTCTGGTGAACACAGCTGTCACCTGTTTTAAGACACTTGATGGGATTGTGAATCGCCTCTTCAAAAGAATAGCAATAAAGCATAAGCTTTCAGACTGCAGAGCTGAGGCTAAACTGTACTGAGCGTAGCCGAGGAGCACAATGAGGAGCTATGATGTGATAGCATCTCCAGTCGCCAGCATTGTTTCACTGGCCACTATGAAAAATCCAGCTTTCTTTTGCCTCATGTTATACAGTGTCCCCTGTACTTACTAGAAAAGGGAAAATTACCATACTGAGGGCATCTTCTTTTGTGTTTTTTTTTTTTTCTTTTCTGAGGCTCTGGAGGCTGTTGTTCTCATTTTCTGAACTCTCTGTTACTACCTTTGCTCAGGCTTTTCCTGCATTCTTAGCAGCCTCCCTGGTTGCGCTGCAAGCTTAAATGAGTGCAAAGAGGGATAGCATTGCCTGCACACCATTCCCCATCCCCGCTTCCCTCCCCTTGTCAGCATTTCAAACCAAAGGTTATTAGCTACAGCAGGTTTTGCCCAGATTTGTATGCCAAATTGCAAAGGCTCATGTTGCACGTGCTGGCCCATCAGACCTGGGCTCAGCTGATTGTCAGCATTTCAAACCAAAGGTTATTAGCTACAGCAGGTTTTGCCCAGATTTGTATGCCAAATTGCAAAGGCTCATGTTGCACGTGCTGGCCCATCAGACCTGGGCTCAGCTGAGCAGTGAGCAGCCCCCGGCCCACCTGTGCTGGCCTCTGCTCCTCATTCACTGCACCTGGGAGCATGTTCAGAGCAGAGGCAAAAGGTTTCTAGAGGAGAGGGTGCATGCAGTGGCTTCTGACTTTTCTCAGCAATAACTGCAGGTATTGTTTTTTTCTGTTTGTTATGAGTTAGTGTGCAAAGGGCAGCGCCTACGAGATGCCTGAAGGTGCGTAGCCAGAGGAGAGCTTGGGGTTGGAGCCCATGTAATGCTGTATGGCCTCCTCAGGGTTGTAAAGGAGCCCCTTGCTGGTAGTACCAGCTGGCAGAGGAGGGCCTGGGCCCCACAGAACCTTCCTTGCCTCTACGCTGCTGCGTGCGTGGCAGCCGCTGGAGAACCCTCCCGTGTGGGTGTGGGGGG
>NW_009622271.1:413-901 GCF_000690535.1 Cariama cristata | reverse complement strand
GGGCCGCAGCAATGACTCCTGGGCAGCCTGCGGGGTGTCGGCTTGTGGGGAGGTGAGTGTTGCTTATGTGGCTTTTAATTTTGTGTTTGGTAATAGAGGTCCTTTAATTGCCCTGTGGTGCGTTTTAGTACCTCTGTTGAGGTCAGAAGTGCTCTGGCTCAAATGCTTTTTTGCGTAAGAAGCATAAACCAGCTCTTCTGTGCTGTGAGAACCTGTGGTGCCGAATTGCAGCAGATCTACCCCCTCAGCACATGTGTGCAATAGCAATGTCTCTTATTTGCTCCCACACCCCAGCACTAAAACTATTTCTGTTCAGTGCATGCCAGCAACGAGTCTACCTGGTGTGGGAGGGTGCTCGGGACAGCCCACCAAAACTCGGGGGGAGCGATGAGCCTGGCAGCTGGGTGCCCCCTTGCTTGGGGAGAGACGGCCGCTGCGCTCCAACCTGCCCACCCACGGCGGGCACCCGGGCTTGAGGGGATCTTGGC
>NW_009622271.1:0-311 GCF_000690535.1 Cariama cristata | reverse complement strand
GGTTTGTTTGTTACTGCCAGTGGTGTGAGGGGTTTAATTGCAACAGGGATATAGCATATACAGAATATCAGCAAATACAAATATTTTTCACCTAGAAGATTCCATTTTTTGCTCCTTTCATTCTAATTCACCACAACCTCAGTGAGGGTATGTGGAAGCTGGGGGGAATAACCTGTCCTGTTCTTGAAAGGCAGAATGAGTAAGAACCTGCGCGAGATCCAAAGGTGGCATTAGAGTAATTGAGCTCCTAACGTGTCTGTCAGAAGCAGATATGAAGATGCTTGTGCACAGCCATATCTGCAAAATACACG
>NW_009622270.1:0-16619 GCF_000690535.1 Cariama cristata | reverse complement strand
CTGGGGAACCCTGGAGGGGCGGGCTGGGACAGTCAGGGCTGGCAGTGCTCTCGGGGGCCAGACACATACATGGAGTAACAGCTTCATGTTCCCTGACCGTTCCGTCTGGTCAGGAAAATTGATATGATAAAGAAAGTAAAGCAGAGTCTTAACATTTAGCAGTTCGACACTGGCAAAATTAGAAAAAGATACTACTTAGTCAAATGATTAATGGGTGAAGCTGTCTGCAAGGACCTAAATATTTATTATGATAGCTGTGAAAAACAAACACTTTGCAAGTGCAATAGGGTTTGGTATACATGCTAATGCACCAGAAGTTGTAAAAAAGACTCTGAAGGTTTCTAAAGGGAAACAATCTAAAACAGATTGCAGTTATTTGCAAATTTATGTCAGGTCAGTAAATGTTAGATATGAATCATACCGAGCAATACATAAAGTTTAAGAATGCAGATTCACATGAAAACTGGACCCAAAGAGGATAGTTTGTAAAGTCCTATATGAGAGAGTGACTTTTCATCTCCCCACATTATTAAGGAACTCATAAAAGTGGTCTTGGTACAGAAAGAGTTAATTGTTGTGGATGTTTTCTCTGCTTGACCCCTGGAGATTTCACCTGAGTTAGAAACCTGAATTAAGCAAAGCATTTATGCTTAATTTCATCAAAGAAGTCAAAAGACAGCAGTAGGCTCACCCCATCCTGACTGTAAAATTTGCCAATTAATAAGAAACTGTAAAATTGAGACTTTTCATCAACTCCTAAACATTAAAATTGCCAAAAGACAGATAGCAATACCAAAGTGTCACAAGACTCGGCAGAGAAAAATCACTATCACTATGACCTTCTCTGCTTAGGAAAGTAGTTAAGTAAGTATATGCTGCAATCTGCACAAAATGTTTGGTGCAAAAAATTCTGCATTTTGTCCATGATTTTGTACATACTCTGCACGCACTCCGAACTGGTGCTGCTGCCACCAAAAATTAACGAGACTATTATCAGGGATCCTGTTAATTCAATGAGTTTGAATCAACCAAGTTAGAAACTGTGTGAATATCTATGTACTATCAGAGAAACTCAATGAAAAATTATCTTTTCTAGTCATTTTACCTATTGCCCAATTTTTTACATCAAGTGTTTAATCTAAAAGGTCCACTCATACAAGTAATATTATTGTATAGCAGACTGACTGATGCATAATGCAGTTTTTCTATCAATATTTGTATTTTTTCCCATGGCAACTGCTGTATGGGTACAGTGTCCTATGCTACTAAACTATATATCAAATAGTTAAACATCCTAAGATTTGCTTTACTTGTAACTCAAATACTATTTTAGCATTATTGAGTATGTATCTGATACTAGTGAATATAATTTTTTAAACAATAAAAACAGTGCAATAAATCTTGGTTGAAGTATGATCAGAGACATGATACCCTAAGGATCCTGAAACAAGGAACTTCTGAGGAGTGAAGGTATGAGTTGATTTCCGGAAGTCTCCTGACCTCACAAACCTAGGACTTGCTGCCTTAAGTTTTAAAATATATTTTAATCCTTGTCCAGTGTAAGATGTAAGAAAAAATGCACCATTTTTTTGAAGATCTACAACTTCAGCTGTGTACAAAACAAAAGCAGGCAGACTGCTGTGTTAGCATGAGAGACTGAGATACTAAAGCCAAGATCTTAAAAATACTTCAGCACTGAGGGTAAGATTCACTTTCCCTAGTTTGTAGGTCCTTTGTGAGCCAGTCTCTATATTGTGAATTCCTAAGTTCTCTATGCATTCAGTGGAAAGGAGGATATCTTTCATGGTCAGCAGAGAAAGATCTGACTGTAGATCTCCATTGGAAATTAAGCAATATTTTTAACAGCACTGCATCTCTTTGCTAATCCTGGTATAGTTATTTCAGTCCTAGTCTGAGAGAAGGCAAAGAATGGAATGGACTACAGAATATTTTTTCCTGTTTTGAAGGCACCTAACGTGATGACTAATACCAACTAAAAAGATAAGTAAAACCAAACTGAGATGCCATAGAGTATCGGAACAAGGAGACATATTTTGAATCAGAGGACATCTTGCCTCACACAATAAGGTGACTTACTTGATCTGCCAAGAGGAGTGAAGTGCAACCCCATCTGAGATTACTTTGGCTGTCCATTTTATTACTACAAGGTGCATAGGTGGGAAAAACCCTAGCCAATGGTATCTATACTTTCTACCTTGAAAGAAGGTATTTCAGGGGGAAAAAAAAAAAAAAAAAAAAGGAAGGAAACTACAGGGGGCAAGAACAACTCTAGGATTCTAGGATTCAAACTGGATTTGCCCTTCTTAGCCAGGGCATGTGTGTGCTGGAAGACTCCGCATGTGGAGGAAATTGTTTGACAAGCATAAAAAATGAGAAAAGAATCCAGAAATTCCTGTGTTAAATACAAACTGACAGCATCCCTCAGACGGTAGGTTTGAATTGACCTTTAGTCCCTTATAAAAATGCACCATTTTTTGTATGCTGTTCTGAAGCAGAATGTTTACAGATCTTAGTTCATCCATCATCAGAGAAAGAGGGTAGAGAATAACTTGCAGAACAGCTATAATTCAAAAGTACACATCTTGGTCCTTGAACCAGTTTGGTATTTGTAGCATGGGTTTTTACTGTAGTAAACTGTTAACTGGCTGTCAAGCATATTTGCAAGTAATAGGAAGAAGTTGCTGTGTAGAAAGCTGAGGTATGTACCAAGTAAATGATTCCATTGTTAGCAATTCTATTTACTCCTGCATCCTCATTACTGTCAATAATTTTTGTTACATTCTGAGGCCTTAAAATTCTGCACTTTGTTTCTGTTCTGACTTCTGATGAAAAGGGAAGAGATTTTTTCGCAGCCGTAGCTATATACTGTAGGGGAAAAAATGGCAAGAAGCCTGAAAGTCTGGAAGATACTTTAAAACTTCAGAGGATGTGAAACCGTTTTATTCTCTTTCTGTATGTGTGTACGTCATTTACTAAAGCTGTAGGAACTGCTTTGACTGAAACATGCTCAGCTCAGCAAATACCTATCAAATCTAAGGAAAAAGTCCAAAAGAATCTGGTCTGGATTCCATCCAAATATGCTCAGGATCCATTGCCCTGATGCAGTTTACCAAATCCACCCTTGTGACACAGTGGTCTGCCTGGTGTAGCATATGGTCTCCAACCCTTATACCATTTATCTGGCAGGATTCAAGTATGTGTCTTGGGGCAAGTGCAGCATTTGGAACGGCTCAAGACCAGAGAATGTGTCAAATCCTCTTGGCCAAGACAAGTTGTGGAGACTGAAAAAAAAAAAGTAGAGAAGGAATATTGCTTGCATTCATTTATTGACAAGAGCATGTGAGCCTGAACTAGTCTATATAGCAAACAGAGAAATAAGAGCAACTGCAGAGTTTGATCTTCTTCATCTTAGATGCCTGTGTTAGAAGAAATGTTTGTTCTCTCTTTTGACTGTGCAGGAAGATGTGGATATGTATCATCAGACTGCAACAGCTATCTTGTGGCACATAATTTCAGGGAAGATTAACTCTGTTTCTGCTTACCCTATTTGGTGTCTAGAAACAGTGGGTATAGAGAAAGCATGGCTCCTACCTGCTGGCATGGCTTTTGGATTAAGGTGTAGGATACACAGAACAGTAATGCCAAACAACTGAAATCCTGAGGACACCCCACCCCAGAAGTTACCTACTGAAATCCTTGGTGGGGAAGCTCACATCTATCAATAATGGTAATTTACCTGAATAAGGATCAATGGGATCAATGGCATTGGTTTAGAATTATTTGGGCAAGAACGAAGTTTTGAAAAGCAAGATTTTTCATAGGTAGGAAACCCTTTATTGTAGTGACTTCTAATAATGGACCCCACTTCTAATGCAATCACCAAGCACTGGGGAAAAAAAAAAGCTCGCTAGTATATATCTTCTGTCTTTCTTACCATTAACACTTAGAGATTTCCATTGATAAATTTTTGTTATGATTAAGTTAGAGTGTCTCAGGAACTGAAACAGAACCAGATCATCAGCCAGTGGTAGTCAGTGGCTCACTGCCTTCACTGGAATTGGTTGTTTATCACTAACTGAGACACTTTAAAAGAAGAAACAGAAAGTGAATAAAATTCTGTAAGTTTAATGCAGGCATCCTGTCAAAGCTGCATAAACAATTATTGTGCTTTCTTCTTGTGGTGGGTTACCCTTGGCCAGCAGCCTGCTGCCCATCCAGCTTCTCATTCACTCCGCCTCTTCAACAGGACAAGGGGAGAAAATAGGATGAAAAAGCTCATGAGTTGAGATATAGACAGGAAGATTGCTTACCGGTTACCATCCCATCATGGGCAAAACAGACTTGACTTAGGGAATGTAATTTAATTTATTGCCAGTTAAGATAGATTTTAAAATAACACCTTCTCCCTTCTTATCTGACCTGGTTGTTCACACTACTGTTTCTCCCTATTTTTCTTCCCTCCTCCCATGCCTGTGAGGTATTTTCTACACTTTCTTAGATATATTATCACACATACACCACCATCTTGGCTGAGGGACTGAGTTTTGTCCTGCAGTGGGTCTGCTGGAGCTGGCCTGGAACCGGTAGTGTCCAGCATGGGCAGCCCTGGTCTCTCCTCACAGAGGCTGCCCCTGCAATCCCTTGCTACCAAAACCTTGCCACCTACACACAATGCGCAAAGTTTTTCTTTCCTTTTGATGTTAGTTCCATCATCTACAGTTAGCTTACCATGTCTTCACTTAACGGACTAATGTTCTTCTAAGAGGTAAGTTAGCCATTTGCATCCATTCAGACTTTAAAGAGTACACAGTTTTCTAAGATGTGTTACAAAGATGGTCAGGGACCTAGAGCATATGGCCTTTGAAGAGATGTGAAGGGAGATTGGCTTATTTAGTCTCATGAAGAGAAAATTAAGGGATGGTCTGGTATCTGCCTGCAACAATTTGAAAAGCAGTACAATATATGAAAGATTAAACCTCTTCTCAGTACTCTCAGATGATAAAGACATAAACTTGTGACTTGGAAGGCACCGGTTGGACTTAAGGAAGCAAATTTTTACCATGAGGATAGTGCTGCATTGAAATATGTTGCCTAGAGAGACTGTGAAACTGTTGAGTTCATTACTTGGCTAGATAAAGCCAAAGCTGACCTGACTTAATGTTGATAGAACTGAGGGAGGCTGGACTAGACATATAGAGGTCTGTTCCAACAAACATTTCTATTATTTTGTGATTCTTATTTTTCATCCCTTTGTTGATCCACATAATTAGCATTGGATCATACAGATCCATGAATACATTCAAAGACTGAGTGAAGAAAACAATGATTTTGCTTAGTCCATTCTACTCAAGTAGACCTCTGCCTGCTGTCTATTATGGAGACTTCATCAGTTTTATTTTTAAAAGATATTAATTTGGGTGAGACTACAGAAACATATACTCATGGATGAAAAGGCTCTGTAACTGTTATTCTGTACCTCTTACTACTAAAAATATCTTGGATGTATTTGTAATGTGAGGATTTTCCTGACATGGCAAGACATCAGATTGCTGACTACAACTATCCACCTACTGAATATTCCACCTCCAACAAGTACTTATCCCTGGACAGAGCTTCTGTATCTGTCCTCATAAACCTCACTGCCAAACTAGGAGTGATGTTTCTCGTTTGGTTTGCTACAATCTGGACTGTCTACCATTTCAGAAGTCTTTCAACAGGTATGAATTTTTCAGAATAAAACAATCAAATAAATACATATTTAATACTCTTCACCATCTCAGCCTGATTTGGAAAGAATATTTGTTTTAACCCATATTTTTAAAGGAGTGTAATCTCTCTTAGCAGATAGAGATATATAAACAGGTATATTCTGCTAAATTAAAAAAAAAAATTACCCACAAAAAGTACTGTGGAAAACATTAAAATAGTTTATTTCTCTCCATTATTTTTGGTGAGTTTTGTCTGCTTTAATACTTTTTTCACTGGCAAGTCTCAGGTGTGTTATCCTCTACAGCACTTCGGAAACCACTTTGTAGAGTATAAATGTGAAAAATCTTCCATTCTGTCACATTTGAATAAACTCCAAACACCTTTGAAGTTGTCATGACCTCCTTTTGCAAACTCTTTGAGATATACAGATTAAAAGTACTATGTGATACTAGATAGGTATTATCATCTATTTCTTTATACAGTTAGGGACAACTGCCATTTATTTTCACCTATTTCTCACATCAAACAATGTTTAAATTCCAGATTTGCTAAATGTTCAAAAATGGTTTCCATCTGCATCATTGAAAATCACTGTTTGTCTTGGGGCAATATTCTGGAGAGTTTCCAGAGCCATGTGCTGAAATGGACAGTTTCAATATCTACTATATTTTGGCATTGTTTGTGTATAACCTCTTTGTATATACAAATTTATATAGAGAGAATTTTTTGGTAAACTGATTCATGTTTTAACAACAGTTTCTTTTCAGTTACCTGCCTGTAGTATTCTTGCAACAATATTCACTATCTGAAAACTATGTCACTTAATAATATAGTCTGTCTGGAACAGGATTTGATAGAGAAAGGAGGGTCATATAGTATCACAAGCATGTTCTGACTACATGTCAAACAACAAAATGCAGACGCTCCTATGCAATGCCAAGTGTGGGTGTATTATCTTTGACTCAGTATGGCACTAATTTCTAATTACAGTTACCTCTTTTGATTGAAGCAGGCTAGTATCCTGCTGTTTTGGCAAATGAGCAAAGCAAGCTTGTGATGATTGTGCATGATAATCCTTGTGGGTGTACCCTAAATGCAATTTTTTTTTAAAAATGGCTGTGAAAAAGTAGGGAGCTGACTTCCCAGTTTGCAAGACAGAACATATGAGACAGGGAAAATGGCTGTCATCCCCTATCCTTTAGCTATTAGTAGCACCAATTAATAACTAACTGGTTAGTAGCCAACTAACCAGAATGCAGTTTGTCAGTAATTTTCTTCTGCTATGTGAGCTTTTAGTAGGTCATTCTCAGTTCTTTTATCCCAAAGAGAGAAATAATCTCTGAATTTCTAGTGTACTGCAGAGTGTATGTAGCCTTACTCAGCACGGGAGTAAGCTGCAGCTTTCTGCCTAGTCTCCAGTTTCGGAGCATGAGTGATACCCGTGGTTGAGGACAGGCCTGCCTGGCAAAATGTAGCGTTGGCACATCAGGTTGTGATAGAAGCCTTCTGGGTCCAGTCTGGACAAAGCACTATATCGTATCTATTCAATCTTTATTGTACTCAACATAGGCAAAGCTTGACTCGCAGGCACATGGTGTGGACAAACTCCCTGTATGCAGGGTGCAGAGCGTGGTGCAGCTCTTTCTCTCCGGTCTGAACTTTCTCATCCCGAGGGACTAAGTGATTCTCTCCGTATCAGTGCCTGGGAATAAACTGATATGTATTTCAAGTATGGATAACCATAGTACTAGCACTATTATGGACCAAAACAGAGAGAGGATATCTTTGGAACTATAGACACCCCTAGACATAGTCACATGGCTTCTTGTAGCTTAGTAAGTGCGTTTAGGACTTTGTTCTAGGTACCTGTGAAACACTGCATTGTACTGTATATATGTTTCTACTTTGAGGTATCTTTATTTGGAGGGGTGTGCGATGTTTATACTATTCTGCTCAAACACTAAAAAAGAAGTGTCGCTTACTGACAGTAACTGTGTGTTCTGCTGTATTTGCTACCGTACATTTGCTGAGTTAAATCTGTATTGTTAAAGAGAAGATATTATCTTAGGCCTTTACTGAATGATATGGAATTGTCATTGCTAAAGAGAGTTACATTAGGAAAATGGACAATTCTAAAATTATTTGCAGAGTAGCAGATAGCAAACAAGAAATTGTTCTGCCTTTATTTTGCATACAGTCCACTGTATTTCCAAAAGAAGGATTCTGAGATCACTTACAATTTTCTTATGAAAAAATAATGGAACCTTTAATGAACCCTAAATGTAAGATCATCTGGTTTTTAGCCTGAGAAAACTTCAGCTGTCTTGGCACTGTTCTAAAATTTGTCAGGCAACAAAGACAAATACTCACCTAGTTCTGCCATGCATTATTGAGTGGAGAAAATCAAGTCTATTTGTGGGAAATTAAGCTACAATTTAGAAAAAAAAAAAATCAGATGAGGCAATTGAATTGCCTAAAGTCTAAAAAATGCTGCAATCAATGTAAACAACTACTAGTAAAGTAGTTTAAGCATTATCAATGTCATTTTTTATCTTGCAGCCCAGGTATAACATCTGCTTTTGAATACTATACCCATTCTTTTCTAGAATTTCAAGCCAATTGTGATCTGAAATTTATTGTTCAGGACACCAGTGGACAAGAGGTAATTTTTTGTTAATACTATGATCCATTTTACCATAGGCACTGCACAACTTCCTTCACGATACATCTTGAGATTTCAGGCGCTTCCACACCATGTCTACATACACTGAGGACATAGGTCATGAAGGAAGAAAAGTAAGCTGAAATGTAGACCCTGTGCAAGTTCAAAGCAGGGTTAAGTTGGTGATGAATAAATCTAAATTAGAAAATAAAAAAAGAAACCAATAACTGAGGAAATTCTTGTTCTCCTTTGTTCATACAGGGCCCAGGTGAATATACAGTTCAGTCTGTTTAGGCAACAAAATAAGAGACCCTGTGGAGAGTGGCTTTACAACTACAGTAGGCAGTAAATAGCAAGTGGGGAATAGGGAACTGTATGAGCTAACAAACACTGCGAGCATGTGAGCAAATAACTAAGTGAAATTCCAGCTTTGCATCTGAATGTTTTAATTGCCAGATGGGGAAGTTCTGGGGCAGTCTTCCTCTTGGAGCAGTGGGGACACAAGTCGCTCGATACACTTACAAAAGGAATTACAGAAATACTTGTCTGTGATTGCTTTGTGATCTCTTTAGTGAACTAGGGGACTCCGTCTGCTACTGTGTGTCCTGTGTATGCTTCCAGCTTCTAAAAGTTATCAGATTGGCACCAAATCAGATGAGCTTTTTTTTTTCCAGTAGATAATTTCAGTCAAAAAAAAACTTACCTTGTAACTTGACACTAAAAATTAAGGGTAGGAGAATGTGCTATAGTGCATGATTTGTGGATAAGAAACTGAGACAGGGAGAGAGGGGCATAGCCTGACACACAAGAAGTTAGACATCTCAACCTGGGTCTACATAGCCCAGCGGGAACAGAGAAAATACCAGAAGTAGAACCACATAGTGTGGGAAAGAGCCACTTTTGTGTGTGGACCCCAGAAGAGGTACGGCCACAGTAGAGACTCACCACCTATGTCCATACTGGGAAAGGAAACAGTGCGGAGTCACCTCTAGCTTTTGAGCCAAATGGTACACCATGGGTTGCATCCATACAGCTAGACTCGCTTATCCACCAGAACACGGTAGCTTTTCCAAACTGCCTGCTGAGAATGCTCCCTGACTCGTGCGAAAGCTCAGACATGGTTTGGGGTTTTTCTGGAAGAGGGCTATCTGTTCCTAGGCCCAAACCACACCAGGGACTGCATGCTGCAAAGCTGGGTACATGGGCTCAGTCTTACTCCCCAACTCTTCTCAGCTTAATATTATAGATGCAGCCACTGGGACTAACTAAGCCAGGCACGGCACTGTATTGATATAGCTGTAACCTTCTCTCTGACGTTCCTATAAATTAAGAGAAACTTCATAACTCTTGTAATTCTGACAGACTTTCTAAACATATTAATTGTATTTAGAAATTGTAATTTTCAGAGCATAAAACACTTTTCCTACTAGGTAGTGTGGGGACAGTTTTTGACAATTAAATAAGACCAAAGCTTTTTTCTTCTCTTTGTTTTCTTTTATTATTACCTCAGTTTTTATTTCTGATGTCTTTGCATCTTAGCGTGTGGAGAAAAGAAATATTAAGTGCAGAAAAGCAGTTGTAGTTTTTATCCTGTTAGAATCTATTTCACAGAAACATTCACTACTTCATTTCTGGATTGTGGATATCCCAAAATGAAAGCTATACAGTTGTAGCAAGACAGCCTCTGGCAGACTGCAAGAGAATGCTCATGGACGACTGTCTGCACTGTTATGAAATAGAGTCTGAAGGCTGATAGATTTCAGCTACTCTCCATCAGAATCGTGTTTAAACAAGTGTTGTGGATATCCTCCTGACTTCGTCATCTAGGCTACAGTGGATACATAGGCCCTTGAAGATAAGAAAAAAAGTTTTTCCTGTTTAATGCACAGTTTACAGTTTGTTAAATATCTAAAGTAAACTGAACTTGTGTAGGTGTAGCCTGTATTTCATTTGAACTGCTATCGCCACCACAATGGCTGCAATTCCTGGTTTGTAGTGCCTGAATAACAGGAAAGTAGGGGCATAGTTCTCAGTATGTTGTTTTACTGTGCTTCATTTCAGTGACTTAAAGATGACTTTGTAACATTGCTTCTTCTAAGACTCAGGAAATTCTGGTGCTTTTGATTGCTTGCTGTAGCCACTTGCCCCATTAAGATGTCTCTGTAAGAAATATGTTGTTACTTAATCTTGCTTTGGAAGAGCCAGAGATCAACAGAAGAGCTGTGACAATCTAAAAATTATGATTTAGAGACAAATATCTTTGATTAATTTAGGTCCTTTTGTATCTGAGTACCAACATGAGATTTTTCGACTAATACAAGCAGAAACCAAATAACGATGCATTTTGTTCTGACACTTACACAGTGAGGTGAATTTTGATTGACAAAGCAGAATAGAAGCATGTTATATTATGGATAACATTTACTGTTTCAGCAAGTTGCTCTATATCTAAATTTTGTAATAGCTAATCCTGTTTTAGAAAGAAAGGTATTTAATTATTTATGTTTTATGTCTCTGACCTTACTGAAGAATTTTACTTTACCTCTACTGATAAATATGTAGAATATCATATAAAAAGGTATAATATGTTTTTGATACCAATTGAAAATGGCCAATTTTGGCTAACAAAGCAGGCTGGAAGACTACTGCCTTGTGAGTTTATCATTTTAATCAAAATGTGCACATCTTTAAGTTGCATTAAAATTAAGCCAGTATTAAGAAGATAGATCTTAAATTATTGATGTTTTCTCTCTTCTAACTTAATGAAAGTATTTTTACCTCTGCTGATAATGTGAAGAATGAATTTTCATCACTTCTCACTGCATAGGCACCAGAAAATGTGCAGCACTGAATTATAATGACATACAGTCTCCTCTGAGTCATTGTATGGTATATCATCAAATGTCATGCAGTAACTCCTTTTTGCTTCAGGGGATCATTTTTCACCCTTGTAATTAAAGGGACCAGTAAAGCTGGTGTTTCTGGACTGGAATGGGAAAAGTTAAACTCATTCATGATAATTAATTGTTTTAGTGAAAGCTGGGTTTCATTATAAATGGATAGTCCATAGCTCATTTGTAAAAGAAATATGAAAATATTGCTTGGCTACTGGAATATATCCGAGTTTTCTACAGCCAAGTGTTGGGGCAGGAGAGACTAAAACTTCCTTATGAATTAGTGTATTTTTTATAACATCCTTTAGCAAACTCATCCCACTTCAATGGGCATTTCAGCCCACCTATAGAACAGGTTAATGCCTTGCTCCATGAATTTCACACCAGCCTTTGATTCCCATAATGACTGGCAGACTTCTCCAATGCACAGATTCTGTAGGAATTTAGCGTTAGCAGGTAAATATCTTGACTGTGAGATCAAACACATGTAAGCAGGTATAAGTTCATAACATGTTCTAGTAACCTGGAACCATTAATGAAAATGGCAATTGACACAGTGCTGTAAGAGCTGAAGAGGGTACCCTTTGCTAGTAAACCTTGAGTACTACTAGAATCCCAGCAAGCACGTTACCATCACCACTGAACTACTGAGGGCCCTAGAGGGAACTGATGTAACAAATGAGAGTGCTGCCTAGTCAAACTCACCTGAAAAAAAGGATTGGAGATAAGACTAATAAGATGATACCAGATGCGTAAATACAGTCTGCATCCAGAGTAACTGTTTTGATTGATTGTCAATCCAGATCCTGGACTGCTGGCAGAAATATTAATCCTTTCAAGTCTTACAAACATCAACAAAAAGCCATACTTTTCCAGATAGCTTCTTTTCCTCTGTTTCTCTTTGTATCTATCTGTTTTGTTAGAGCAAGATAAGAGCAGAACTTAAAGGTGGGTTAAACATCCTCCATTAAGAGCTGTATGACAAATCAGAGAACTCTAATGGAGATGTCTGCACAAAGGCTTTTTCCTTTCCAATAAATGGGGAATTGAAAGTAGCTTTTACACTGGGATTTATCATCCAAACTTCAATTTATTGAGAGTAATACACTAATACTGCTAAATTTAAAAGCAAGAAAGCAATTCAATTTCACTTGCTGGGAACAGCAGGCAATATTATTGTTATCTGTTGGAGAGAGCTCAAGGTATTCTCAGCTTTTCAGTTTTCCTCTTATCTCTCCCGGATTTTAGGCATACTCTTGCTTGTAAAACTCTCCAGCTGTCCCAGAGGTGGAAAGAATTTTTCCTGGCCTGCCCTTCTTCTAAGTTAGGTCAATTTTCTCCTTTTTCCTCTAATTTGCTGTATTTAATTTCTTGGTTTCTGGGGATTTTTGGACAAACCAGGGAAAATGGTTCTTCCAATTAGTATAGCAACAGGATGCAAAGTCTTGTTCATACTTTCTTTCTGGACTAAAGAGAATTGAGGTACAGGAAAGGTATTGCTTACCAGTCTCATATCTTTATTCTGTCTCCTACATTATTGATTAGATTTCCAGACTACTGCTGCAGTCTACCCACTTACATTTCTGCCATATGCTTTACCTGCAATTTCATAATAGTAGATATGTCTTTAACAAAATTTAGGTTATTTTCTCTTGGAGAAGTTTGAAGAAACCCCTAACCCAGAGATATGGTTATAGTAAATAACAATACACAGAATTACATCTTACAGTAACACACATTTGCATACGGTACTGATATATATATATGGCTACTGTATCTATAAGCAATTAGACTCTGAGATCACCTTCCTGGGAGCCTCCTAGCTTTCACCAGCAGTACCTTTCATCTAAAAATGATGGGGCTTTGAGATGGTTGACTAACTTCTTTTACACTGCTTGTTTTATTTTCAAAATGCTTTACCCTTGTTTGGGATAGTTTCATCTGCAAATCGTGGTCAAATCAGGCAAATGAATGGATAACAAGGAACATAAAATCTTTATAGGTGTGGAAATTCAAGGCCCAAATAGGAAAAGTATAGTATTAAGATTGTTCAGCTACAACAGTGACAGTGAGCATGAGAGGCTGAAGGTGATTAGAAGCCAAGGAGAAAAACGTAATAATGAGTTTCCATCTACGGTAATATAGACTGGATAGAAATCACTCTTTCTGTGTCACAACAAGAGAGTTTTTCAGGTAAAATGAATGACAGCTTTGCAGACCTGATTTAAAATTTACTTTCAAATACCTTGACGAATAAATAGCAATTATCTTTTCAGGAGTAAGAAAAGCAATGCAGCCATTGTAACAGTGCTTTATTTCAAAAAGAAGAGTTACATTAAAAATGAGAAAAACTTCTAGAGAGAAATGAAAAAAGGAAACCAAAACTGCAAAATGTTGGCAGACAACACATTAGAAATTCAAAACAGATGTGCACCATTTGCCAAAATGCTTTTAGAAACATCACAAAGAAGGAAGACAACATGGCTAAACAGCACAATAATGGAGGCTGTTTAAAGTAAGGCAGCACAACCTAAAAACTTGAAATTGTATTGAAAGAAAAAAGAAAGGAGAAGAGGAAAAAATAAAAAACAAGCAATAAAAAAGTGGTTTAGGTATAGTATATTGAAAGACATAAACACCTGTACTAACTTCTTGTTCAAATATGTATTTGGTGAGGGAGTCCTCTCCATGTGTGCCTTTGAAGTGATGGTCAAGGTATAAAAACATAGCACAGAGAAGACAAGACCACAACAAACACATGAAATGATTCTTTCCATCCAAGTTTACCAGCAAGCAAGTTAAAGCTTAGACTCATATCTGTATGACAACCCTTTTTAAAAAATATATATTATTTATCTAGAACTGGACTGACAACAAAAGATATGAGCATGTTTGGTTGGTGTTTTTTTCTTCATTTTTGTGGACACACTCATTCCACCAACATTAACTGAACTGAAATTTCCAGAGTCGGGAAATGCAAGATTAATTTCTTATTTCTAAAACTTTCATTTTTAGGAGTTTACTATCTGAACATTGACCATTGTTGTCTTTTTGGAGATGCTTTTCCAGCTGTTCCTCATTAAATGGTGCAGTGAAGGTTGTCTTTATAGCTATTTGAGGAGAAAACGAGGTTGCCAGGGCTATAAACCAAAAAATGTGCCACTTAGAAGTGTTCATAATCTTTACAGCCCTATTTACCAGAGATGCATTGAATCATAGCTAAGCCAATCTTTCTTTGAAGCAAAGGTCTGTCCAAAAATAAGCCAAAGAAAGTGCAGTGAACTGTTGTTTTACAAGGTTTAGGAATCATTTGTAGCTACTTGTGTTTTGGCTGATCATAAGTAATGATGATCATTTAGAAACCAGACACTAAGTGCAGCTGATCCCAGACGTGCTTCCTGAGGGTTGAATTGATCTCACCTGCTATTAGTCTTCTAAACATTAGGCATCATGTCTAAACTAGCAGTTTAGACTCTCTCTATACTGAGAGAGATATTCTTTCAAAGCATGATTCGTCCTACCAGTCTTAATATGAATGAATGGGGAAGCACCCATCTTGCTCCTCTTCAGAGCCAGGAGTTAATCCCAATGTCTATGCTTCTAACTTTTAGTTGGCAAAAATTAAGTTGGATAAATCTAGACCTGACTGATTCATGAACACCTTAAAAAGGATTTTTTCCTTCTTAATACAGGAGGGACAGCTGTCTGAATCAGATAGTGAATCAGATAGTGAATCAGAAGTAACTTATTTTTTTTAGAAGTATAAATCATGTCAACACACAGAGTTTTCACAAAAAATTGCACTAGCTAAATCCTAGCATCTCCTGGTTTTGAGATAAAGCGCATTTAAAACAAATGAAAGAAAATGGAGCCAACAGTTTGTTGAATATATTAGATTAGACTTGATATGTAAGTGATTGAAATATTTTCACACTAGTTTTCATGTAAAGGAAAAGTTCAGGAAGAAAATGTAATGAAGTATAACCCTATTTGTCTAGGTATGTAATGTGCGTATCAACAGATACTCTATGGTATCTTTGTAACCAGTAATGATAAAGAGTAAACAACTGCCTTCATTCTCTGGATATTAATTAAAAGTTGTTCTCTGGGCTATTAAACACTAAATGTTTTGCTTGTTTGTATGAGAAGGCACACATCTGAAAAAGCTGTACTAATATTTCAGATTAATTTTGAAAATTGGTGTATGTGGTTACAGTTTCAGTTCCATTTAAAAAATCTGCAATTAAAACTATCCTTACTATGGAGGAGAAACAATACTTTCCCTTAATTAAAGTAACTTGTGTATACCCATGCCTCTTTCTTGAAGTAAGATTGTCTTCTTATAAAACTGATTTTCTCAGCTCTATAGATGAGGCCAAGGCTTTCCCCGAGCTAAGGTTAGCAATGTAGAAATCATTCAACCTGACAGCTTGAACTAACTTAAACGTGAAAGAACAGAGACACACTCTTGTTCATCTCTGGTGATATACTTGAGTCAGAGTCAACACCAGTAAATTTGCTGTTCAAAAAGCTGATCAGAAAGATGAGTTAACCTTTTTTTTTTTAATATGTCACAAAAAATAGTAATAAGTGTGACAGAGGGGATGAAAGGAATAAATAAACAGCTATAAGTTGTGTGTTATACTGAAATTAACGTCACTGTGCATGAATCCAGAAGTAATATAATAAAGAACCATGTGAAGACATGATTCAAGTACAAGAATATAGCACTCACGAATATCTGGAAATGATACTGATATTTTCACACCTTTTAACCAATCAATTCTAGTTTCACACAGAAGTCTCAAGTGAAGCTTAATTCCTTAATGACATAAATTGTTTTTTAAAGTCTAAAACTAAAATACACTAGGATTAGAGAAGTGACTTATTACATTTATACTTAAATTAATTCCACAATGTAGTGATGAAGACTTTTCAACTCCATTTTGTCGATCTTTTGCAGGAAGATGTGGCAATTAGGAAGTAAGAACCAATAAATCAAATAAAATCCTCCTCTTAAGTTCACGTACATAGAAGAGAACTGGTTTGAACAACGGTTCATCTTACCAGGTTGCTCCCTGCCACGTAGGTATTCCCCCCAGCCACAAAGCAAATGAAGTCCAGCCAAGAATTGTTCTTATTTGTAAGCAAAATGCTTGTGAAGGACTGACTGATTCCACATTAGCTGTCACATTTCAAATGCCGTGTCTAAAGCAGACAGATTCTTGGAACTGCACAACAAGGTGATGCTGGCCAGCTTTTCCCCCAGAATTTCCAGGTTTTCATACCTTTGGTTATAGCATACAATAAACTGTAGTGGACACAAATGAGCA